>NW_026927936.1:0-270000 GCF_032062105.1 Saccostrea cuccullata | reverse complement strand
GATTACCTTCAGTTTCAGTAAAGTTAGACATTATTTCAGTGGTTCCTTGTATTTATTTTTTTTTTTCAAAAGATTTTTTGAAGATAAAATATGACATTAAATATCATAAATAGAGTACCAAAATAACCGCCCCCTTTTTACAATTTTCTAAGCCCCCGGGGCGATAAATAGGGATTATACGGTATTGACATTTTTTTGTTTGGGTTATCAAGATATACAATATAGCACCAAAATTGGTATTATTATGAAAAATTCATGTAAAAAATGTACCGGTTAATTGTTTAAATGCAGATTCTTAATATAAATTCTCACAATAAAAGGGAATTTAAAAGATAAAACTGTTCACAAATACTTTTAAACACTGAAAATTTTAAAACATCCATCTGTATGTTTAGCAATTAAGTGGATTACTACTATTATGTAAGTATAACCTTAAAGCAATTGCAATTGATTTTCAAAAAGAAAAGAATATGAGAGAAATCATTATTCACATCTATAAGCATCATAAATTTTCAGTGTTATACAGTGTATGTACATGTATGAGCATTATCAGGAACAAACCTCAGCAACATATACATCACCAATTCACAATTTAAAACACACAAAAATGACTTGTAACAGATATAATTCAATCATTCAACACAACAAAAGACTACAATTTCACTACTGTAGCTACAAATTACAATTCAATGAAGAAAAAACAAAATCTGCAAATCTCTGCAGAGTTCAACAGTAAAATAACACTAATTAACAATAACTAACCAATAAATCAACAGTTTATACATATTCTAATTTGATCAATGACTTTGAACTCTGTAAGATGCATTTGGCATGAACTGGCATGATCTTACCCCTTTCTTAAGGAGTTGTTCAAAATGGATCCAAATGGCATGAACCGGCATAATCTTACCCCATTCTCAAGGGGTTGTTCAAAATGGATCCTTTTTATGATACTTTGAGGGTCTTTTCTAGAAGCTCATCAATGGGGCTGTCAATGACAGACAAGGATATCCCCAGTTGTGCAGCATAGTAGGTCAGCATGACAATCTGATGTTGGCAAGGTACAGGAAATCGGAACTTGTTAACGGCAATGGTGAGGTCTGAGATAACGAACAGAATGGATCCAATGCATCCACAGAGTTTGGTCCAGGTCCAAAGGTCATTGTAGAACTCCACCCTAGCAACTGCCCTCCAAGCCATAGTGCAGATCAGGGTGATGTATGCTGCAACAATGTACAGCATTATGCCTTCCAATGCTGGGGCCAGGAACATGTAGACAAGTGCTCCCACAGCAGCAAAACCAAGCCCATGGAGGATCTTCCTGGGACGCCATCCAAAAGCCCGGGCATAGGAAAACTGGGCTATGGCAAACATGAAGATACCCACTTCAAAATAATCAGGCCACACCAAGAAGGCATCACCTAAGCAGGAAAAAACAAGACCAATCAGAATTCGGCGTGAGTAGCGATAGTATTCTGTCTGGTTCATGCCATGAACGATCACAAATCCCATCAGGGAGATAATTGGGAGGCATTTTACGATGCAGAAGAATATTGATTCATCTCTGCTGTCATCTCCAAACAAAACGAAAAAGATGGCTACAGTCTTGAAGAAGGGAACGAGAAAGGGTCCCACACTCTTCACCTGAAACAGAGAAATACATGTCCTAATAAATTTTATATAAAAATAAGTGATTTAAATTGATAAAAATTTAGAATTGTGGATGAGCATTAACTTCAACAAAGTTTGTGTTTATCTTACAGATGTCTTCATTTTTTAAATCATTATGGTATTCTTAAAACCAAACACATGTAATTGAATTGCTTTATATTGAAGAATTTTATATAGTGAATTCATCCTCCCAATAATATATCTCTTTACAAAATTAATTAAAAAATAACAGAACATACTTGAAATGACAAGTATATTGAGTATATTTAGGTATGAAAAAGCTGATTAGTGACTCCGTGACGTAAATTATTGAATTCGCCAATTTAAAAAAGCATGCGGCATAGAATGACGTAATTACATGTATAAACATATTAAAATCCTCTCACCAAGACTAAAGGGGATTTATTGGTGACCTTATAGCCCTGGACAATTTTACTGAAGGCAAGGATGTGCATTTCCATATTCATAAGTAATTGTCTGATTAAAGTCACTCTTCAGTCTCTTCAAGTACTTTTCCCTGTCACGGCCCTGTGCTGTTCTTTCACTGACCACTTAAATGTTCATGTGACATTTTGTAATACTTTGTTAACCTTTATAGTAGTACAGCGCTAGTATATAGTGTGATTTTTATGAATCATTAAAAGCCTCTTCAAATGGTACAAAGTCCAACCACAACATTTTTGGCAGCAGAAAATAGGTGTTTTTCTATACCGATATACAATGTATATAACTGTCGGGTTCAATGATTTGAATGAAATTCAAATACTGGTATATCTTATTTAAACTACCTGAGATAGGTGCATTATCCTTTAAAATATTTACCCTTCTGAACATAATAAATATGTGTACAATATTGCAACAGTTTACGTAAACACTAGTCATACTTAATTTTCTGTTCAATGACTGATTAAATGACTGATTTAAAGATAATCAAGAGAGTCTTGTAGACACAGCGATAATGAGCCGATGTTGCAGAAAAATTTTAACAGAGAAAATTTGTATCTGGACACACCTTGAATCAATAGGTATATATGTAAATGCAGTGATTATATACCCAAGGCTACTTTAGCTACAGGCCTTATATTGCATATAAATTAATACACAATTAAGGAAGTCCTAATGATCAAGCTTTCTAATGGTATTAATAGACAAAAGTACTTGTGCAAAAGTGTTAAGCCCTTACAATAAATTATTTTATGTCTTGTATATTTCAAAAAGCACTATGAACTTTTCAAGTATTTGTGCTTAAATTCATTATTAATCATATCAATAATTATTAATTTCTTAATTTGCCATTTTTTTTCTCAAAGTATTTTTCTAGATATGGGATCTTTATATTTTTGCATAATTTTCAGTTTGTTTAAGATTTTAAAAGAAAAAAAAGTTTAATTTTCAAGTAAAACTACAGGTAAAAGTAATGTATTTTCAAAACAACAAGAAAAATGTCAATGAATTAATATATACATGTATTACAGAGGTATAAATGTATAGCAATTAACATGCCCTTAATATGTTAATTTAAATAAGTAAATGAATGAACATGTTGACAAGTTGACATCAAGGGTCACATGGCCATTAGACAAAGAAAGGGCATCTTGCCAAAAATTGCCAATAATTTTTTTTTTTAAAGAAAAAAATATGTCTTGAAATTTACAATGAATTTGTAAAATGGCAAATTAAGTAGTTGTTTTCTTAACATTGAAATCATATATGGTAAAAAAATAATAATTAAGTGATAGTGCTTTCAGTCACTATAATAGCTATAAATAGCTTATTTTGGTCACGTTGTAACGATTTATGATAATCATTCTAACAGGTGGCATATTTTTTAAATGATTGTTATTTTCAGGAACCTATCACAGTCCCTAGCATATGAAAGTTGATTTTTAACCAAACATCCCTTCATACTTCAATTCAGTGAAACGTCTGCTCATTGTTTAGCAAAGAAAAATATGGCGCATAAATAATAAAAATACATTCATATTATTTGCTGTCTTTAGAACAAAACAATGTCTCTTTTCAGTTGCTCTTGTCAAAGGGATGATAATACATCAAACAGAAAATTCACCTTACCACAGTTTTTGGACTAAGATTTGTCATGATTATTCCTTTTCTCTCTTCTCCGCCTCGATGTTTTTGTCTGCTTTCTTGTCCTTGCCTCGTCTGTGTTTACGTGTGCTATAATTAGATGGATTGTTTACGTCATGATGCAAATGAGGGAAGGCAGTAAAAATAGTGCTTAAATCGCTCTCTTTGAGAGCGTTTTTGCATTCATATTTTTTTAATACCTGGATAAAAAAACTCTCCATGATAAAATCAAAATTTGCTTCATGGAAAGAAACTTATCCATACATATATTTCCGACAGTGTTACTCATAAAATACTAAACTACTACCCAAAGGATGAAAAAAATAAATTAATTTATAAGATCTATCGTTAAAATAAGATAACATATCTATTATGGTAAATTATTCATAAACGTATTGATATATTTGCATAAATTGAGAATTTTTATCCTCAAAGCACCTATGTGATGAGAAAAATGATGCGATTTTGTACTTCTGTACAAACCGCAACAGTCGGATTCGGGAAATATGAATACTAGTTATACAGCATCCTGCTGTGAACCAGGAATATCTAGTTAACCAGATTGTCATTGGATAGATTTGGAGGAGTGTGTATTCTGTATCCAATCAAGATACATGATATGTTTTTGTTACGTTATTTCCACTCAGTTATAACTGCGATTTTGATTAGCTGTTTCTTACTGGAATTGACCACTCATAACAGTTCTTGTAAACAGAAATTTATTAAGATGGTGCAAATGAGATGAGGAAGTAACTCGTTAGAATTAGAACTCATGGTATGGCTGCTATCCGTCAACTGGTAGGCATAGACAAAGACCAAGAGCTACTCGAAGCAGCCAGACATGGAAAATGCGAGGTCATCGAGAAACTCCTGAAAAAATCAACAAGTGGGAGTAGCCTTCTGACCAATCTAAGGTTGGTTAGTTGTACATAACAGGAACACATTGCGTAATATCTTACACTACAAGGGTGTCATCTATGTAACATTATGTCTTGACGCTTTCTGAAACATGCATTAAAACAAAGTGCCGATTTTGTCGATGCGGTAGCTCTTGTATGAATCATTAGATGCTTTTTAAATGCAGTAGGATTTAGCCTTATTTTAAGCCTAGTATAACTTTTTTTAATTCTAAGTCCACCCATCAAATTTATACTCGAAAAATTGGAGAGTTTCAAGCCCTTTAATTTGATATATTCTACAGCATAAACTTGATAAACTACCTGTTACTTTGTAACTTGTCATTTATATTGAGAAATGACAGGCCCACATCATTGGCAAAGGAGTTGGGGTGGGATGGCGGAATCCTGTGCAATGTATTGCTTTGCTATTATATTATATTTTACAGAGTTCTTGAAATCTTTTCTCTTCTGTCAGTCATTTGGACTGACTGCCAAAGAAAGTTTGTCAGTCCAGACAGCTTTCCATCAGTCCAAAAAAAAAATTCAATAAAAAGATGAAAACTGTAATTGAATTTTATTATCAATATATTTTGCACACTGCATCATATACACACTGCAAACTTCATGCCGATTTGTAGCTGCAGAACTGTAGCTCTCCGAAAAATTATATATTGATAGACCAGAGAGCTACAGTGCCACCCATTGAAAAAACTGTATATTTATTGCGCACAAAAAAGTGCACTGTTTCTTGATTTATTTCTCAGTGTTCTTAAAAACTGTCATCTCAAAATATTACTAACCATGTGTTCCTAACATAATTTTTCACTGTTTCCACAACAAAACATTCCTTATAATTGTTTTTAATAGCCCTCCTGGCCTTGAAATTGAGATCATCGAAAATTTTGCCTATTTATACTGCCATTTTGGTTTGCAAGATAATTCTGTCCAACGCGCTTCGTACAGATGTATACTACGAAAGTAATTGATAAAGAAGTAAGAACTTTATTCAAATCTAGCTTTTTTGCAATTGAGGTAAGAATTTGGAAGATTTAATCCAGAACCGAGTGCACTTTTTTGTGCGCAATAAATATACAGTTTTTTCAATGGGTGGACTGTAGCTCTCCGGTCTATCAATATATATTTTTTCGGAGAGCTACAGTTCTGCAGCTAGCCGATTTGATCATCGTATAACAATTTTTGTTGAATTCTCATGGGGGTCGATTTACTTCATAAGTTTTTAATGTAGTTCGATTTTCTCACCTGGCTTACCCTACCTGGGTAGTGCCATCGACAAACTTGTTTTAACAGTTAATCAATCATAGTTTGGTACTTGCATTCATCGAAGAAGCCATTACGATATACTAGTACTGAAAAGCATTTAACAGATTATGATCGGTCGGTTATAGGGAATTTGTACGAAATTTAGTCGGATTTTTGCAAGTTGCTCTCAATATTTACCGGTCATTTGGACTGAGACAGAACGTAAAGTTATCGGTCCTTGGTTGTTTTTATCGGTCTTGCCAACAGGACCGAAAGATTTCAAGAACTCTGATTTTAATTCAGATGCTCTGCCCCTCCCTTCCAACCCCCTGCACATTTTTCTTAAAGTAGAGCAGTGGTATAGGTAAATAAAGGTTCCTACCTGCTGGCCTGTCTCTGAAATTAAACGAAACAAAGAAACTGGGATGGTCAACTAGAGATTGAGGTACAAAGCCTGGCACCTATTGTTAAAAGTGTATATTTATTGCACACAAAAATCTGTCGTTTCTTGATTTATTACTCCATATATATAGTGGAGGAACCCTGTAGTTCAAGAAAAACTAAATGCTAAAATCATAATATCAGTTATTTGAATATTTCATTCAATGAGAACATTAGTTACTTTTTATGACATAATTCAGAGATGCATGGGTGAAAAGCCTGTAACTTTTGTCAGTTATGCAGTCAATATTGGTCCAGTTCATGTTTCAGATGTACTTTGTACATAAATTATAAAAATGACACGATTTCTTTCAAAGGCTCTATATTCACTTTCTCTTATTGTTTTTTTTTAAAATAATTTGAGCACATTGATACCAGGTACCAATTATGTACATATATATATCAAAGCATTAATACTTTGGGTTTTCTCTTTGCAGTAGTTTCTTAAAAGTTAACATAAACTGTGTGGACAGAGAGAAAGACACACCTCTTCATCTTGCTGCACTCAACGATCATGTGTAAGTAGGCAGATGCATTTACCACTAGCTCTGTAGTGAAACTGATGAACTAGTATACTGAATAAGAATAAAAAGCACTGATTCTTTAATTCCCATGTACAATTCTGTTCCTGTAATTGATGTTTTTTGATAACCCTATAATGATATGGGGTGTACATGTACCATGCAAGTCGTATTTTCTGAACTGAGAAAGATATGATTATCTCTTTGTGTTGTTGAATAAAAATTCCAGAGTTGCATTCAGTTTGAACCAGCTTCACTATTGTACTTTGATACATGTATATCCATGGATTTATCTAGCTATTTTGTTTTACTACCGTTTAATATGTAAAGGGGAAAAATGAGAGCCACAGACTCGATCTGAGTGCCAGAGGCGCGAGTATCCATGATGCCCCCCGGAAAATTTTTAAATAAATGGAGCAAAATCCTTTATTCTTAGAGCTTCTGAGGGTCATTTGTAGACCTTAACAAAGACCACAAAAACTTCACTTTTTAGGCAAAATACTAAACAGCACACACACAAAAAAAAATTAAACCAGGTCAGGACTTTATTTAATTTTTTCTCTCAATATCTATCACAAAACAATTCTGTTTTTCATGTTTCACTACTAACATTGTTTTTGTTGTTACTCCATTCTTCAGATTCATAGTGATATAAGCTCCATCTTACTCATCTACACTTTTCTTAACTCTGCAATCCCACGCGTATCTTTCGACATCATCTCCATGGACTTGGCACATGTTTACCGATCAATATCAAATAAAAGCTTGAATAATATATTCTTTCTTTTAAAAGCGTTTGAATGACTAGGATGGTAAATTTGCTGTAAAACTTCAATCGGACAAAAACGGAAAATTTCAGAACGATGTTTTAAATATTCCATTTAATCAGAGAATTTTCTATCTGAAAAAGGGGAATTTTTGCACCTTTTTCAAGAGGGGAAAGTACCGTTTACCGGTAGTAAAAACAGCCTTGATAAATCCCTGATATCTCTTCACCAATAACAATTTTATACCATTATACACATAAATTTGCTTAATCCATGATTACTTAAATCTGTGAATCTTTATTTAGTTGGTAAACGATTGAAAGTTTTTCCTTACCACTCCAAAATTATGGACAAGGTTAAAGTTTTTGCAGGCAGACAGACAGCTAGACAGACGGATAGGAAGAAAACTGTACACCCCTGAATCTTCAGTTATGGGTGCATAAAAATAACAGCTACCAGTACTAGGGCTGTATCAATATATCGATACGTATCGATATTCAAGAAAAATATCGTATCGAAAAATAACTTCCAATACGTATTGGACAGACAGTTTTTCTTCTAATTCTGTTAAAAAGATGGGATATTCAATCACCAAAGATTATATTTTACTTTTTTGAGTTAAAACTGTTCAATAATGATATAATTTGTAAGAAAATAGCACAGTTTTTATAATTATTACAAAGTACAAAGAGAAAATTATTTGAACATGTTGCTTTTACTGTCATCAAAATTTTAGTTTGAAGTGTTATTTGTAAAGACAATGAGACAAAAACTTTAAAACGGTTAATAAAACACTTAATTGTTATGAAATTTATGCATTAAAATGATCTAGAAGCCCTTTCTTATGGACTTGTCTTAGAATCCAATATATCGCATATCGCTTTAAAAAATGTTGTATCGTATCAAAAATTTTGGCTCAAAACACAGCCCTAACCAGTACATACATGTAAGGTTACATTTCCATTTTTATGCCCCCTTAATCAAAGATTCGGTGATATAATGATGTAGTTTTGCCCTGTCCATGTGTCTGTTTGTCTGCAAAAACTTTAACCTTGCCCGTAACTCTTGAGTGGTTGGAGTAATGGCATTTATATTTCACAGGTATATTACTTGTGACAAGAACTTTCTTTGGGTAGTACACCTGTACCAAATTTGACATATTGATTTTGGAGTTTGACCCACTTTTACAAAAAAATACCACACTTTAACCTTGGCCATAACTTTTGTACAGTTGGAGCTAGGGATTTCATACTTCACATTTATATTCATTGTGACAAGACCTTTCAATGGGTAAAAATATTTTTGACCTTTTGACCATGACCTTATACTTAGACTTGCTTTTAAAAAACTTTAACTTTGGCCATATCTTTTGAACAGTTAGCATTAGGGGTTTTACATTTCACAGGTGTATTCTTTGATAATACCTTCCTTTGGATGCCAACAATTTTAACCATTTGACCTTTGGAGTTCGACTTGCATTGGAGAAACTTCAACCCCCCACAAATAGCTACTATAACTTAAAGCCTTTAAGGGCATCAGTGTTTCACAAACACATCTTGTTACTATTGCTACACATGTGCTTTTGACAGGGCATTCATGTTCTATGTACATTTTTCTTGTAAAGAAAACAACAACATAATTAAGGAAAACATTTCTGTGCAAAAGTAAGGAAGATCTTTAAGATTTAATGGGTAATACTGTTCAAAATTTGACATTATTTGCTGAGTTTATCTGCTTGTCCAGTTTGTAATTGATAAATCTTTAAAAAAGAAAAAGGTCTAAAAACTAAATAATACACCCTGTAAATTCCTGTTTTTCTTGGTATGTCTCAATCAAGATATTTTGCTTACAATATTACAGGATTAAAACACTCTTAACTGATCTTTATCAACTTTATTTTGGAAAAAAAATTCTTTCACTGAAAGTGGAAGGATGTTACATAAAGTTTTCCCATATTAACACAAAAAGGTAGTATGATGATGTTTTAGTTAACAGGTTAAGAAAGTTGTTACAGATAAATTTGATTTTTATTGGTGCATCTTAATTGTCCGTTCCATTAACATCTTTTAAAATTATGTTTTTACTCTGAAATCACAATTTTCATGGGGGCTTACTTTTTGTTTTTTTTTTGATATATGAAAAGGTCCACTAATTCATGTCCAACATTATGAACATGAAAAGTATTACTGTAAAACACTTTTTATTCGCGAGAACTTTATTTTCGCGTAATTACGTGAGACAGTGTGCTCGCGAAAATTAAATTCTCGCGTATAATAGTATTCCTTAAGATTATATAGAGCAATAACCAGAATTCGTGAACATTTTGTCTCGCTTATCAAGAGTCAATGACTAGTTGACTACCTTGCGAAAATAAGGTGTCGCGAAAATTTAGTGATCTACAGTATGTCAAATAATTGACTACTCATCAATTCTTTATCCACAAATTTAAATCCCCACAAACAAAGAAAAATTGAATTGGCCCCCTGCCCCCCAAATTATTCCATAATTCAAACAAGGTCTGTTACATACATTCTATGGACTTACAAGTGCTCTTGACACATTCTGCAGCTAGATTTTCCAATGAAAAGGTAGAGCCGATTGAATTAAAAATAAATGTTATGTGTATTGATTAATATAATAGGGAAGAATTTATGAATAAGTGTAGGGTGAATGCAGATCTATGATAAGACAGTATGTGCTGCTCTAGGAAATATAATTAAAAAAGCACTTCTCCTAATTCGGAATCATTCTGTAGTAAATTACCTTAAAAGGAAAAAAAATATAGCAACATGATAATGGACATGGAAATTGAATGGTAGAATTTTTGTTTGTAGACTAGTTTTTCAGAGCTAGCTGTTATTTCTTTTTTAGCAAATATAGAGTGAATGGTATCTAAACGTAATTATATAAGTGAAAACGTGTATCTTTAACTCTTTGCAACTTACTGAACTGTTATGCAGCATACACTTAATGTTCACATCATAGAAATAAAAATTTACCATTTCCCCGCAATTGCCAAAATAATAAAAAAAATCAATTTATTAAAAATTCAATACTGTTTTCTAAATATGCATTTAAATTTTGATATATACAAAAAAAACCTCGTATTGGAGCACAGAAACTTTACAACTGATTCACAATGTTAATAAATTACTGGTAAAGACCGACTGATCTCCTGGACGTTGGGTTGATTGATGGTATGTTGTTTTATGTCCCATCCCAGAATTTTTCACTCATATTTAGATGACACCTTAAACCAGTGAGGGGCTTCAAATTATACTTGGCATTCATGATGCACCTGGGCCATTAAGTGAGGGTTTTTAATTTTGCCAACACCTACTGTGACACAGGGCCTCGGTTTTTCCGATCCCATCCAAAGGACCCTCTATTTTCACTTTAAGTGCTGAGTGTTTGGCAAAGGAACTCGGTCTAGCTGCTAGTTTCCTTTAATAAGTGTGACTTCACAGTCATCTCTATTAAAGATTTTCAGAGCAATTTGAAAAATAAATATTTTATTTTAAATGAAACAGGGCATACTGCTTAATGGCAATACATGTATGAGTTAAAATTGACAAGTTGGTTTTTCTTGTAGCATCACAGGCACATCAAGTCAATCACATAATGAAAATTAATTTGCTCTATAAGCATCAGTTCCTGATATTAGTGTGCTCGCATGCTATTAGTATGAATGAATTGAAATAATTTTATTTTTCTAAATCTTGGGCCACTAGTACATTTTTCAGCCAGACAAGTCAGTTTGAATTCGCACATGAAGAGCAATGGATCTGAAAGTTAATATATTCCTATAATGTATACCGGTGTAGCATGATATTTTGATACCGCGATATATTGAACCCGGGTTCAAAATATCGCGTAATATTTTGAACCCGGGTTCACTTTTTAGCTCACCTGAGCCGAAGGCTCAAGTGAGCTTTTCTGATCACATTTTGTCCGTCGTCCGTCCGTCCGTCCGTCTGTCCGTCTGTCTGTCTGTCCGTCTGTAAACTTTTCACATTTTCGACTTCTTCTCAAGAACCACTGGGCCAATTTTGACCAAACTTGGTACAAAGCATCCTTGGGTAAAGGGGAATTTAAATTGTTAAAATGAAGGGACATATCCCCTCGCAAGGGGAGATAATCAAGAAAAGACAAAAATAGGGTGGGGTCATTAAAAAATCTTCTTCTCAAGAACCACTGGGCCAGTAAAGCTGAAACTTATGTGGAAGCATCCTGGGGTAGTGTAGATGCTAAATTGTTCAAATCATGAACCCCGGGGGAAGGGCGGGGCCACAATGGGGAATCAAAGTTTTACATAGAAATATATAGGAAAAATCTTTGAAAATCTTCTTCTCAAGAACCACTGGGCCAGAAAAGCTGAAACTTATGTGGAAGCATCCTGGTATAATGTAGATTCTAAATTGTTCAAATCATGACCCCCGGGGGAAGGGCGGGGCCACAATGGGGAATCACAGTTTTACATAGAAATATATAGGAAAAATCTTTGAAAATCTTCTTCTCAAGAACCACTGGGCCAGAAAAGCTGAAACTTATGTGGAAGCATCCTGGTATAATGTAGATTCTAAATTGTTCAAATCATGACCCCCGGGGGATGGGTGGAGCCACAATGGGGAATCAAAGTTTTATAAAGAAATATATAGGAAAAATCTTTGAAAATCTTCTTCTCAAGAACCATTGGGCCAGAAAAGCTGAAACTTATGTGGAAGCATCCTGGTATAATGTAGATTCTAAATTGTTCAATTAATGACCCACGGGGGATGGGTGGTGCCACAATGGGGAATCAAAGTTTTATATAGAAATATATAGGAAAAATCTTTGAAATTTTTCCTCTTAAGAATCACTGGGCCAGAAAAGCTGAAACTTATGTGGAAGCATCCTGGTATAATGTAGATTCTAAATTGTTCAAATCATGACCCCCAGGGAAAGGGCGGGGCCACAATGGGGTATCAAATTTTTACATAGAAATATATAGGAAAAATCTTTGAAAATCTTCTCGAGAACCACTGGGCCAGAAAAGCTGAAACTTATGTGGAAGCATCCTGGTATAATGTAGATTCTAAATTGTTCAATTAATGACCCACGGGGGATGGGTGGTGCCACAATGGGGAATCAAAGTTTTATATAGAAATATATAGGAAAAATCTTTGAAATTTTTCCTCTTAAGAATCACTGGGCCAGAAAAAGTGAAGCTTATGTGGAAGCATTCTGGGGTAGTGTAAATTCTAAATTGTAGGAATCATGACCCCCGGGGGAAGGGCGGGGCCATTATAGGGAATCAAAGTTTTACATAGAAATATATAGGAAAAATCTTTGAAAATCTTCTTCTCGGGAACCACTGGGCCAAAAAGCTGAAACATATGTGCCCATGGAAGGATCATGTGGGTGTGTAGATTTCAAAATGTCTAAATTATGATCAGTGGGGTAGGGTGGGGATGCATTATGTATAACAAGGGTGAAATCTGGTAAAGAACAGATTGGTCAAAGCTTCTCAGGTGAGCGATGTGGCCCATGGGCCTCTTGTTCGCTGCGATATATTGAACCCCCTTATAAAATATTGAACCCCTACCTTTTTCATTTGAGAGATAGGGGGTACAAAATATTATGGCCGTAAAATATTGAGTCCCCCTGCCCATTTAATTTTACAGGGAGGGGGGTTCAAAATATTATGGCCATAAAATATCGAGTCACCCGCCCTTTTAATTTATAAGGGAGGGGGTTCAAAATATTATGGCCATAAAATATTGAGTCCCCCGCCCTTTTAATTTATAAGGGAGGGGGTTCAAAATATTATGGCCATAAAATATTGAGTCCCCCTGCCCATTTAATTTTACAGGGAGGGGGTTCAAAATATTATGGCCATAAAATACTGAGTCCCCTACCAATTTAAATTTACAGGGAGGGGGGTTCAAAATATTATGTCCATAAAATATTGAGTCCCCTGTCTTTTTAATTTAAGAGGGAGGTGGTTCAAAATATTATGGTCATAATATTTTGAACCCCCCTCCCTGTAAATTTAAATGAGTAGGGGACTCGATATTTTATGGCCATAATATTTTGAACCCCCTCCCTCTTAAATTTATAGGAGGGGAGGGGAGGGGAGGGAGGGTCAATATTTTATGGCCATAATATTTTGAACCCCCCTCCCTGTAAATTTAAATGGGTTGGGAACTCGATATTTTATGGCCATAATATTTTGAACCCCCTAACCTCTGAAATTAAAAGGGCAGGGGGACTCAATATTTTATGGCCATAATATTTTGAACCCCGGGTTCAATATTTTATAGGGGGTTCAATATTTCGCAGCGATATTTTGAACCCGGGTTCAAAATATCGCGGGGTTCAATATATTATATGACACCGGTACATAACCAAAAATTTGGCCAGCGTAAAGCCATTTATTATATTTGTAGTGCAAAATATTACTGCCTTAACAATTCAATTCCGCACACCTGCCTATAGGGAAAGTCCTAAAACTTCCTGTGCATGCTGTGCAATTTAATGCACTTATAGGGAATTATTTACAAAAAAATGACAGTTTAGCTTGAAGTTCTGTTATTTACAACTAAGATAGGAGCTTCTATAAATTTGTTTTGTTTCTAATATTAGGCCAGTTTTTGGTTTGCATGGTGTGAAAAGACCTAACGTCTCGCAGACTGATGAAATATTAAAGCTTCAGGATGAATTTGATGACATTAAGTCTGACATTTACGATCGGTTAAGGAAGTCGTAAGCTGGTACAACAGTCTATTGATACCATATTTGTGCACTTTAAAGATAAGCATGAAATAAATATCTTCTAGGCACAGAGTTTTTAGTGTATGTTTTTTACCCACGCAAGTTTTGATGACATTTTCTTTTTTGGGTTTGTTTTGTAAGATTCTGTATGGAGGATAAGCGTTCACTTTCATTCACAGTGTAAATTGACCATCCTCTGATAAGAGTCCTTAAGTCTTTCCTTATTGGATTTTTTGTGGAAAGCAATTAGGGATGCTGTTTGTTAAAGAAAATCAATTTGGTTTGGCCAAGATGCTATGTACCTTCTCTTTCTACTTGTTCAGCAAATTCTGACTTCAATCAGGGATTGTGTCTGAAGTAAATTAGAGATTTAAGCAGAGTGGAAAGTATACATGTATGTCAGACAGAGAAAAAACTGATTTCTCTCTGAAACATGATTATAGTCTTAATTGTATTTTTTATGAGAGAGAGAGAGAGAGAGAGCACTGTATTGGAAACCAAACTTTTATTATTGATATTGCTATTTGATCCAGAAAAAAGTTTGTTAAAATCATTCCACAGAACTGCATTGTATGTAATTAAACAACATGATAAAAGGGAAAACATATATTTAATTTATTAAGTTAAAAAATGCTACTCTATTCCATGAGGATATACTTTTAATTTTTCCACAGAGGTGCTGTTGAGATACTGCTAAGAGAGAATGCCTCAGTAAATGTTGTAGACAACCGTGGATGTAACCCCCTCCACTTAGCAGCGTGGAAAGGCAATGTGGAAATCTGTAAAATACTGCTAACAAATCCTCACTCACAAGTCCAAGTCAACCTACAGGTAAACAAAACACAAAATTCAAGTTTAATTAAGTTCACTCTTACTGTAAGTTATAATTGGTTAGACTTTGAAGATTTATGTTCATAACTTCATAAGCATATAGAGTCAGTTAAAAGGAAATAATGCTAACATATTACATATTCTTTTGTCTGACAATCCAACTCCAGTTCTTGAAGACATGCTTCCTACTCCAGGCACCTGATGCAGAGAGGGTGTAACCCCCCCCCCCCCCCAAAAAAAAATCCATTTGTCAGGTGCCTGTGGTAATTTTCAAGTCTTTGTCAGCTATTACAGAGCTCCAGATAATTTTTTACCCCAAAGTGTATTGATTTTCAAATCAATGCAGATTTTGATTTTCAGCAAAATGATTGAGGAGTATTTTGTTTACATGTATAAATGTTTTGACCTTTATTTTGATTTTGAGCTTGTAATCGAAATATAAGTGATTTTGAAGAGGGAAAAAACTACAAAGGTCAGTTCCTGCAATTATTTAAATAAATTTTGAAAATACCAACAAGACTTTTTGCTAAAATTGGGAAGCATTCTTTTTTGACAAGGAAGATTATACAGTAGGTCAAGGTACCATAGAGTCAGAAACACAGAAAACTTCCTCCATTTAAGATGATATCGTATCAAGAGTAATTAAACTTAGAGAAAAGACTCTTCGTTAATGTGGCAAGTTGAGAGAAGTGTAAAATTGGCAATGAACCCATAATAAAAAGTTATGCCTAGTGCATAGTCTTTCTGTTTATAGAATTTCAAATTGATTTAAATGTAAATCTCTTGATTCTTCCTCCTGAAATAGAGATCGTCGTCGGCTTTACTAGAATATTCCTGGTCACTAAAAGGCTTTTAAATCTGTACTTTGTTTGGAGAAAAATCAAACACTGAGTTAACCTTAATTCTTATCATTAAGTAAGTCGTACTTGTATTCTTCAACCTGTTGTATGCAGTACTTTCGTGGTGTAATGCTTATCTACGATTGCTAATGCGTAATTGTATGCTCTATTTTAATTTTCAATACGTATTTTGTAAAATTCAATGCATAATTCTGCTAATACGCACCTTATCTGGAGCTCTGTATTATAAATGTCAAAATAAATTGTCAAGAAACATGTACAAAAACTAGGAGACTTATTGTTCACAGAACAATAAGAGGTCTTTCCACCTTTTTAAATTTTTTTATAATTTTATATTTCACTCTCTAATTTAATTTTAAGGGAAATGGCTTAAAAAAAGAAAATGAAAATTTAATTTTTTTTTTTTGGAATGACCTTGACCTTTGACCTTGATCAGATCTTCAAGGTCAAAGGTCAAGGGTCACAATGCAATTGACCCCATGCCTCTACGACTTTTAGTTTTATAGTTATAAGTTCAAATATTAAGTGCAATGAAGTTAAAGGGCAATAACTCATATAAGGGGTCATTCGATCCTTTAGTACTTATACAATGAAGGTGTGCTAAAAGACCCTTAAGACATTAGTGAAGGTTTCATGCCTCTACAGTCTACGGTTTTGAAGCAGTAGCGATAACAATGTTTTTCACATAAGGGGCAATAACTTTTGAAAGGGTCAATCTTGGGAAACAAGAATGAAATCTTTAAAATAGATTTCAGAGTACATATTAATGATGCAAAGACTGATTGCATATGTTAAAAGACAAAAGATATATAAAAAGAGCTTAATTTCTTATTTGTTTAATGACCTTGACCTTTGACCTTGACAAAATATTCAAGGTCAAAGGACAAGGGTCACAATGCAATTAACCCCATGCTTCTACCATTTACAGTTTTCAAGATACAAGGTTTAATAGTAAGTATAAAGAAGTTAAAGGGCAATAACTCATATAAGGGGTCATCAGAATCTTTTGCACTTATATTATGAAGTTAGGTCTAAAGACCCTTAAGACATTAGTGAAGGTTTGGTGTCCCTAGGGTGTACAGTTTCGGAGGAGTAGCGATAACAAGGTTTTTCGCACAAGGGGCAATAACTTTTAAAAGGTTTAATCTTAGGGGACAAGAATGAAATCTTTGAAACAGTTTTAAGAGTACATATTAATGATCATAGACATTAAGTATATGTCAAAAGACAAAAGAGATATAAAAAGAGCTAATTTTCTCATTTTTGGAATGACCTTGACCTTTGACCTTTACATGAATTTTAAGGTCAAAGGTCAATGAATCTTATGCAGTTGGTCCCATGTCTCTACGACTTCTTGTTTTGAAATTTTTTAATTATTTGTAAAATTCAAAAAGTTTCAGGGGCAATAACTCATTGAAGGGGTCACCGAATTCTTTCGCAATGAATAGATTGAAGAGTCCCCTTAATTAGTCGAAGACATTGGTGAAGGTTTCATACCTCTGCGGTTTATGGTTTCGGAGGAGTAGCGATAACAAGCATTTCTTGCAAAAGGGGCAATAACTTCGAAAGCGGTCAAGGTTCATTTACGCAGGATCAACTGCAAACATCTTTTACGGAGTACATTCCTATGAACTATAAATCTTTTCGATATATCTTCAAACAAAAAAACATGCGGCGGAAAAATAATAAAAAAAAAGAATAATAACTAGGAGACTTATTGTTCAAAGAACAATAAGAGGTCTTTCCACCTTCTTTGAATTTTTGTTTTATATCTGACTACTTAGAATTAAATTCCATGAATAAGAAAACAAAATTGTCTTAAAAGGATAAATTTTAAAAAATTAAAATAAAAAAAAAATGAAATGACCTTGACCTTTGTCCTTGAAAAAATCTTCAAGGTCAAAGGTCAAGGGTCACAATGCAATTAATTCCATGCCTCTACGACTTATACTTTTCAAGTTATAAGGTTTAATGGTAAGTACAAAGACGTTAAAGGGCAATAACTCATAAGGGGTCATCAGATCCTTTCGCACTTATACAGTGAAGTTAGGCCTGAAGACCCTTAAGACATTAGTGAAGATTTGATGTCTCTACGGTCTATGGTTTCCGAGGAGTAGCGATAACAAGGTTTTTCGCACAAGGGGCAATAACTTTTAAAAGGGTCAATCTTAGGGTACAAGAATAAAATCTTTGAAAGAGTATTAAGAGTGCATATCACAGACAGAAGATAGATTGTATATGTTTAAGGATGTAAGAGCTATTAAAAGAAATTTATTCCTCATATTTGGAATGACCTTGACCTTTGACCTTGAAATGAATTTGAAGGTCAAAGGTCAATAAAACTTATGCAGTTGGTTTCATGTCTCTACGACTTCTCGTTTTGAAAATTTTTATTTTTTTATAAAATTTATAAACTTTCAGGGGCAGTTACTCATTGAAGGGGTCAAAGAAAACTTTTGCAATGAATAGATTGAAATGTCTCCTAAATTAGTTGAAGACGTTAGTGAAGGTTCTGCATCTCTACAATTTACGGTTTCGGAGGAGTAGCGATAACAAGCTTTACGGTGAAAGGGGCAATAACTGCATAAGGGGTCTAAGTTAAAACATGGGGGGTGATTTTTCGGAATAACTTTAAATATCCAGCATCATGAACTATAAAGTTTTTCGATAAGTCTTACGGTGTCAAAACATAAGGTGAGAAATAGAATAATAAAAAACATAAGCATTTCAAGAGGTCTTTCCACAGAAAGGTGGAAAGACCTAATAAACAGAAGAATATCAATAGGTCTTTCCACAGAAAGGTGGAAAGACCTAATAAACCCAGGCTGGTTTACATGATGTGCACCATATTAAAGTTTGAAAATAAATAATTTATAATTTCAGAACTGTGATGGAGAAACCCCACTCCACAGTGCAGCACAATATGGCTTCACTCCTACAGTCAGCATCCTTCTGGAACATCACTCAGATCCGACCATCCGTAACCTGAAGGATGAGTCACCTCTTGACCTCGCTGCTCGTTACGGTCGAGTGGAGGTGGTGCAGCTCCTGATAGACAAGTGTCCAGACCTGGTCCACAGTCCCACCTTCATCCACTCTCCACTCCATCTGGCTGTGGCATGTGGACACAGGCAGATAGTGGAGATCTTGTTGGACAAAGGCTTTAATATAAATACAAAGGTAAAAAGGCATGACAAAAAGGATATATAAGTTTTTTGCTGTCAGAAGTAGAGTCCAAGCTAGTAAATTAATAGAAGAGAAAATTTCTTGCTTAAACATTCTCTTAGGAAGCTAGCCAGAAATTCTCTTGTAACTTTAACAACAAAGGCCTGATAGTATAAAAATTTGTCAGTATAAATTGTTACTGTATACAGGGAAATTTTCGCCCACATTTAATTTTTGCCCCTTTCACCCTCTTTATGAATGGGCGATTTTAAAATGGGGCAAATTCAAAGAACACAGCTTAATTTCTTAAAGAGATGATTGGGCGATTTTAAAACGGCAAAACTGTTTGCAAGTGAAAAAGGTCAAAAACAACAAGAGCGAAAATAACCCTTTATACAGTATAATAAAAAAAGGATACAAATTTACTGATGTGTGAGCGATTTGCATTGTTTTCCATTTAAATATAAGTGTGAAAGAAGTTTTGAATTTTTCAGATATTTGCCACATATATTGAATAAATGCAACTATGCTGTTTAAAATGGCCGTCTAGAACTGTATTTTAAAAAAATAACATAATTGCATGTTGAATATTTTTCCTCTGTTGTAGACGGAGGATGGCACTGCCTTACACCTAGCCGCCCTGTATTGTAAGCCGGACATAGTCAGAATACTGCTGGATAGAGGTATGTTGCTGAGACTGCATAGAAAATTTGAAAAGAATGCATTTAAAACTGAAAGTGATTATTCAAAACCAAAAGCAATCCCAGAGTGTGGTGTTGATTTTATAGAAACAGAATTTTTGTGCAGCACTTTTGATTATCCTTCATCTTTTTGTAGGTATAGACTGTACTGAGAGAGATAAGGATGGGAAGACAGTGTTGGAAATTCTTCAAGAACAAAATAATCAAGCTTCTTTGGAAATTCTATCCTTAATTACAGGTAAACCATTTTTGTAGGTTTTACAAACCATGTAAAAATTTTGAAATCTTACAGAAGCCTATAGTGATGTCCCAATCGATTGCTGGCACAATCCAAGTGCTCGATTACAAAATTTTTATTCTGATTAATTGGGTTATTCTCTTTTTTACTAGCGTAATGGTTTTTAAGCCGAATATTCCAGCCGCGACTTATCTATTAAGTTATTTGTGTATCGTAATGGCGCAGACGAATAGACGAATAATAGCATACATTCTCGGGTATGGATGTACTTTGGATTCTACAAAATGAACAAAGAACCAGCTTGACTAGATAGAATGTTCTATCGTATGATATTGTCATACGGACTAGGGCTGCATGGTCCCGAGACTCAGATTATTCTAACTACAGCTGGACCACCACAGAAAGTAGTTATTCACCCATTTTTACCATTTAATAAACTAAGTTGATAGACTTTGTAAATGTCCGATAATAATTGATAATTAGTTAGTTACAGTAGCCCAATTATCGACTACGAAATTCTTACCGATTCCCATCACTATAGAAGCCTATCTATTGAAGATTTATGTTTTGGGGGATTAACACTGATGAAAGGGGCAGAGAATGTAAACCAAACATCTGTTGAGAGGAGGATAAACTAAAATTACTTATCATTCCTCATGACAACCCATCTCTGACTGCATGAAAAATACTATCATTGTCAACCAATGCTTCAAGGTCTTTTATAGGATAATAATCAATTCAAAATATTTACATTCGCTGTGTTTTTCTACTATGCCAACTGTGAAATTGATTTGAAAACTCATTTTCGTGTATACTCACGCGTAGAAATATACACGGAGAAACAAGCGTTAACATGACTTCGCAATAAGGCTACAGTGACGTTAGTAAAAGTATAACGATATACTAGCGCTTACGGCTAGCGTGCTTCATAAAATATGCCTACGTGACAAGTCTGTGTGATAATCAGTAAGGACTAGTACATGTATGCTATACGACCACTTTTGAAATAATTATTTTAATAGTGGTTGCAATAATGCTATACTATTTGGTCTTGCTTCATGCATTACTGCAATTGAATCAAGAAAAAAATATTAATAGACTTGTGACCATGTTTTCTTTTCTGATACTTATTATAACAAAATAGATTGGAAATGTGTAACTTCATGAAATATTTTATGCTCTTTTTGCAGATCATCTAAATAAGAATTCACAAGAAAGTCTTGAAGCTAAAGTTTATGAAACATTAGTGGATCACACCCCTAAACCTGTTCCCAAGCCACGCCCATCTGTAAGCAGTTCCCCAGAACCAGAGAGGAAAAGTCCCCCCATGCACAGAACTAGTGAAGCTTCAGTTCAGTATGCAAGAATAGACAAAAGTCAAACTGGAAAGGCCCCATCAAGGTTTGTGTGTAATAATGGCAGATCCATTTTAAGGAATCTACTTTTGAATTTTCTTGTAAATTGTACCATGCCTGTAGATATTTTAAAAATAGTTTTATTATCATTCAATCTTGAAAATATTAATTTCTATAATGTTATTGAAATAGAAAAAAAAATTATTTCAATAGTGGTGAGCCTATCCAAATAAATTCAAGGTGTCCACTATCCAATGTCAAAATATCAGTTGAGACTTGAAATATGAGATATGGCTTTAATATTAAATACAATTTTAATTCATTACTTCTTCCTGCTTTCAGAAATATCTTTTCTATTCAACTGTTAGTGATATTAAAAAGACTATAAATCTCTCAGTACTGTGGTCTTATTTCATAAAAGCTTCCTGAATGCACAGAATGTTTACAATCTGACAATCATTTTGTACTTTACTTTTTGTCACAACAGTATATTGAAAAAGGAGATTGATAAATTTCAAAGTTTTCAAATTTTATTTCAAAATAGCTAATTGAACAATAAAAAAAATGTAAAAAAAATATTTTTAAATGTGTTTCTATATTCAGTTATATAGAGTTACATGTATTGATTTAACACGGTGAAATTAGAATGTCCTTCGATTATTGTTTTTTGTTTGTGGCTTTCCTGAAGTCTAAATCCATTTACACCTTAGCAATCTGAAAATTAATTGATAAATTTTATTTGTAGATATTTTTTCTATTTTATGATTTTGTTATTTAGTATGATAAATGTACTTAATGTTAATATTAAATACAGAATGAATTTTGATAATAAGAAAGGTATTTACTTAATAATAACATATCCAAACAGCTAATGTTTTCTTAACATTAAAATCTAGTGTTAAAAATTCAATTATGAAGAGAGTTATACAACTTATTAATGTTAATATAACATATAATGTGATAAACAACTAAATAATAAACAATTCCATGCACTTCAATATTTAGATCCACATAGCCCAAAAATAAAAAAAAATAAAATAAATATATGATGAACATGATATTCTTAGAAATTTAATTTTTGTGGATTTTAAGGTCACACAGAAATTTTTATCCACAAAAGATATTACTTGTCAATGAGATCCACGAAATACAAACCTTTATTTTTTCCCTCAAACCACGAAAATGCACAGAGAACGAAAATGCTTTATATTACCATAGTGTTCATATGCACACAGAGATTAGTAATTATTCCAATTTCCATTCTTTCAGTGAGGATGAGAATGCCGTTTTCCAGAAGGACGCCCCACCTGTTCCTCCCCGACAGTCAACATTTGATGGGGGAGACACCTCACCTGTACATAGGTAAAACTAATTAAACAGATGACACATTATATTATTTTATACATACATATATATTATTGTAACAATAATTTGATTGAGTACCCGAAATGTAAAAGTGTAAATAAACATGAACAAATAAATTGAAGACTATAAAACATTGTAAACTCTTGTAGAAATAAACCCAGATGCACTGATAGGAGGCTTATCCGTAAATGTATTTCTGTTGTAATAATGATGAGCACGTTGTGCCCGACGAAATTTAATATAACAATTTTCAAATTCAACTTATTTATCAGATAAACACAAGAAATAAAATCATAAGTTGTTCACAGTGTTTTTGTTTAAAAAAATAATCTGCTTCGTAATTGTAATGTAACTCTTTGTCGTGTTTGACGACCCCCAGGATGTATAGGGTCAGGCTAGGTACAGTATCTGAACTTGAACTTGACCACCCCCCTGCTCCATGTGGATTTACACAGCTTAGCCGGGATTAGAGATTTATATAGTATTACGATAGACGGTAAGGCTAGTTTTATATAGAACAAAAAAAAAAATTAATGATTATATACTTTACATGTATATATATATTGGCATGTAATCAAACACACCCATATCGACAATCGCATGTGTAATATCATCGAATACTAAAATTGGTACTCGGTTACTCGGATGTATATTTTAAAATATTTCTAAGCTTATTTATTAATGCATTAAAATATCGGTTTTAAATGTAAAATGTTGATTGCACTTGTACATGCAGTAAATAGGGTTTCCTGAGCCTCTAAGTGACTGTTATTGCCTGTGACAGCGTTTATACAGTAATTACCGTGACCAACCACCTGCTACCTACATGGCTTTAACAGTCATTTACAGTCGTAGTAAACCCTAATTATTGTTTAGTGCAATGAGCATTATTTGTTTTCATTGAACATTGTTTAATGTCATTATGTTTAAATAAATTAGAAATTTTCAAAAATATACATCCGAGTAACTACCGATTTTACGTGCGATTGTTGATATGGATGCGTTTGATTACGTGCCAATTAATGCAAATGGTTGAATGCAAATGTATTATATACATATATTATTATATCCAGTACCTTGCACCAAACTACAACATATCACATTAAGTTGATGCAAAGTGTGGACCAACTTATTGTTTTCATTAAATCCTCTTTTTGTAGGACCATTATCACTTGGACGTCAAAAGAGAGAGCTTACATTACAATTCCAAAATATTATTTTTTAAAACAAAACCACTGTGAGCCATTTATGATTTTATTTCCCCCACCCCCTCCCGATAAATAAATTGGACTTTCCAAAAAAGACTGTGTTAAATTTTGTCGAGCACAAAGTGGTCATAATTGTTACAACACATTTACGTCCCCCAGGACCATGCGGTTTTATTTCAATGTTTTACAGTTACCAATTAACTTGTTCATATTTATTTCCATTTTTACCCACACAGTTACAACCAGGTAGGCTATATAGATAAGAATAGTGTAGTCTTATATGGCTGATTACTTCTCAAGAACAAAAAAGAAGTGATTGTGTACTGTATATCATATTTCATCCAAACACTGTATTAGAGAAGTATCTAGACTTGCAAAAATTGTTGATGCAAACACACATCACATACTGACATAGATTGATAGATGTTCAAAATGAACAGAAAACTGGATGATAAATATTGATAGTTAGATTAGGTTTATAGTGATCAATTTGTGAATAAAAAATGTCACAAATGAATAACTGAATCTGTGTAGGGTTCTTTTTAATAAACTTTCTGGTGCAACAAAGTGTATTCAGCTTTTAAAAATAGGTTTAAATATTTTTAGTTTAGAATCATGATAATCTTTGAAACATGTATTACATATTATTTCTTTGCATAAAAATAAGGATCATGTCTAGGAAGTATATGTATTCTTTGATTATTATAAATTTTCATTCTTCTGATTAGAGATGAAACTTAAGATGAAAGCATCCCTTAGTTCTATTTGTTGTGATTCAAAAGTAACATTGTTGTTGAATTTCTAGGTGGATATTTAGCAATGTCTGAATCCCCTATGCAGAGCCCAAAGGTCAGTATGTTGTACTTTCTTCTAGTGAAAAGTGAAAATCCTGACTTCAAACATAAATTTTGTTTTATTTTGAAGTTTACTTAAGCTGTTTTCAGACATAAATGCAGGCAATAATATAACTGAAGTCAAGTATAATAAATATGATAACTTGTATTATAACAGAAAACTAAAGAACTTTTCATTTTGATTCTGTTCATACAATTTCAGCCAAATCGACCAGTTAAACCTCTCAGAAAAAAGAAAGGTACAAGCCCTTTACCAAAAAGAAGCAATACATCTGAATCAAGTCCAGAAAAGCCAGAAAGTACTCCACCATATAGAACCAGGCTTGCCTCAGACAGTGAAATTCTAAAAACAGGAAGTGATTTAACTAAACCTTCCATTAAATCAAAAGATCATGACATCACTTCCTCTACAGCAGCTCCTGCACCATGTGATAATTTAAAAGATTCTAAAAAGGTTGAAAAGGTTGAAAAATTGAATGATGAAAAGGTAAAGAATTTGGAGGAAAACAAAGATAGAAAAGTTATTCAAACCAACTTAGATGTCAATTTAGATAACAGTGCTGCAGAAGAAAATGAACCAACAACAGAGTATGAAGTAATGTCCCAAGTAAAACAACCCAATACTCAAGAACAAACTGATGTAGATGTGCATACTAAATCTTCGTCCTTAGCCAGGATGGAGGTCATTGATACTTACCAAATAGCATCAGGCGTGACAAGGAAAAGTTCACTGGAGCGGAAAGATGTGATAGACACGTACCAGATTGCCTCCAGTGTTGTCGGTAAAGGAGAGTCATTGGACCGTAAAGATGTGATAGATACTTATCAATTTGCTGGAGAAATTGCTAAATTTAGGGACAAAGATAATCTGCCCCCTCCATGTCCTGCTGGGATACAAGAGGAAGGGTCAGAGGTCAGGGGGTCAAAGGCTGAAGGAGGCAACAAATCTGGTAAGGAATTGAGTTTAATTCAAGAAGAGGCAGGAACACAATATGAAAACAATGCCTCTGTTGTAACAGCCCGGGAAGGAAGTGAAAGTGAAAGAACAGTAGAAGAAGAAGGAATTCAGTATGAGAACAATGCTTCTGTGTCAACGGTGAGAGAATCTCAGGGTTTTACGCCAATGAGAGATTCCAAAGGATTCATACCAATGAGAGTTTCCAAAGGTTTTGAGACCAAAACAACAGGGGAGGTAACAAAGGAAGAAGATAATCCTTATGATGCCACTCTTTTCATGCAGACAGGGCCAAAATCTGAGAACATTCCAAGTGCTCAAAGTGAACCAAAAACAGACATTCCAAAGAATGAGAGTGAACCAAACAAAAAAGCTGAAGAGGAAAGGAAAGAAACCTCAGAGGCTGAATATATGAACAACTGTGATAGAAACTGTAACATTCCAAAGGATTCCATTGAACAGGATGTGATATATGAGGAACCAATAAGTCGTTCTAAACAAAAATTAGACATTCCAAAAAAGCCAACTGTTGGTGACAAACCTATAGACAAAAAATCCCCCGCTGGAACAAAAGTCTCCCCAAAGGGACCTAAACCCCCACTTGTCCCCAAACCCTCAATGAGGTCGGATAAACATGATAAACAAAAATTGGTTAGTGCTTCAAAGCAGGATAACTGTGATGTGCCAGTCTGTGATAATACAGGTGGGGAATATGTGACCATTAGTGAATCTGTGTTACATCAGGCAAAAGAAAAGTCCGAGAGGTTGTCTAATGGAGTTAGTGATGCTGCAGAGGGACAAGGTACTGCAGATTAATTATTTTAAAAAGTGTTTTATAAATGCATATGAAATATTGTTTATTATATTGTCAGATGAAAAAATACTGTAAATTCACTTATTTTAGTGGGGTCAGATTTTAGTCGTTTCTTATACCTAATTAAATTTTTTTTTTCTAATCTCAAACAGAAAAAAAAAATCAATGACAAATTTAATACATAATCAATTTATCTTTCTTTAATTTTTAAAGGTACCAAGCCACCAGGGTCTTTAGAATTGAGCAGGAAGAAGGAGGTAACAGGAATACCTTTGACCCCCACTGGTTATACCCAGCCCCCCACCCCCGACTTCCCTCCCCCTTCACCCCATACAGCTCTGGTGGGCATTGAGGAAAAAATGGCCATTATTGATGTAAGTGTTATGTCCAGGCTGATAATTATGACATCATTTGTTCATTGAGCTCATATATGTAGTAAGGTTGCTTCAATGTAATGTATAGAATTTACGATTGATTTTCACATTTACAAAGTTATTTCCCTTTGTAGAGTTAATTGGGGGTCAATGGGCATAATGCAGTTTTCATTCTATAATATTAATAACTTTATAGACCAGTGTTTTCCAAATTGACTCTGTATGAATAATCTGCATGTATGTGTACTTAAAAAATTCAGCTTCACATTTAAGGTTGTTGAGAGCTAATTCATGAAAACCTTAAAAAAGAAATCATTGTTATTGAGCGGATGTTTGTAGCTCTAATTTATGTTCAGTATCTTTTCTTTGATACCCTGTACTATGGCAATATAGGAATGGAATCCATAAGCTTTGGAATTACTTTACGCAATATGTACAAATGGACAAAGAGAGATAACTCTGAAGAATGTGAAAGTCAACCATATAGCTGTAGGCTTGTCTTTTCACACAGACTCCATAAGTTATACGAGGGATTGACAACTGCTCTATAAATTTGTGTACTTAAAAAATTCAGCTTCACATTTAAGGTTGTTGAGAGCTAATTCATGAAAACCTTAAAAAAGAAATCATTGTTATTGAGCGGATGTTTGTAGCTCTAATTTATGTTCAGTATCTTTTCTTTGATACCCTGTACTATGGCAATATAGGAATGGAATCCATAAGCTTTGGAATTACTTTACGCAATATGTACAAATGGACAAAGAGAGATAACTCTGAAGAATGTGAAAGTCAACCATATAGCTGTAGGCTTGTCTTTTCACACAGACTCCATAAGTTATACGAGGGATTGACAACTGCTCTATAAATTTAATAATGTCTAACTGTATGTCCATCAGTCTGTTTCATCAGCTTTGTTAAGCTGTAGTTTAAACATGTTTAAGATAGTCATTTTGAATATCACATGGCTTCACATCAGGATTAGTCAACTAAATGTAGTTAAAAACGATCATAAAATCATGATTTCATTTGATTACTGGTACACGTAGTGATTTCATACCTTGCTTCTAAGGTCTTTACATTTAGAACTGTGTTATTTTTGTACAATTTATTTTTAGCACTTATTCATTTATTAAAATGCACTATATATCTACCCTTAATAGCCAAGGAGATGGGTAAGGCCATCCATTAACTAAAGGCTACTAACACAATTGTACTGGTACTGACATATATTATGTGAACATGGCTTCTTATACATACTCTATGTAAATATGTATTACCTCCCCTAGCTTACACAACACTAAAAAAATTTATATTGCATATAATTGTACAAAACTATTATACAAAACTGTATCTTCACATTGAAATGTCTTTCAAATGATGTGAAAGAATTCTTGTTCTCTCACCCAGGATGGGGTTTAGTTGATTTGGAATGAGTGCATGGGGAACCATATTACACATTTATTGAATATAGTGTCATATAATAAGAAAAAATCAAAATTAAATTTTAATGCCCAAATTGGGTCATTTGGTGTTTTAATAAATCTATAATAATATCCAGATTGATAATTTCTTAGAATATATGCCATCATTTGTAAAAATGAATTATTTTAGAAGCAGTTATGCCAAAGAAAAAAAAAATACATAAAGGACATCTACATGTATATCAACTTGTTATCATACCAGCTGTTGTAATTTGACAGGCAACTGTGTAATGTAGGTTCAAATTCATATTGACACTAAACTCATTTATTGGATGTTAGAGTTATTGTCCTTTAGTAATTACTGTAATTAAAACTTGATGTGTGTATAATTTTGTGGTGATGAAAGTTTTCTTGGACGAAGGAATAACACTTTAGTTTTCTGATATATGAATTAAATTATAATTAAATCTTTTACTTAAATTGTTATTATGATGACATTATTTTTATATATTATGATATTAACATAAATAATTTTAGTACGAAGATGCTAACATCCTATTCATTAATAAGTGCATAATTTTCATATTAAAAAAAAAAGCCAATAAATTAAGTGATGGATTTGAGACACTAGTTGGTATGAATATTAGGTAGATAAAAGATAAGTGTTTTTTAGAGATAGATATGGATATAGGTTTCACAACAAAGTAAGGTATCAGAAAGTAATTTACATTTTGTGAACAGCTGACAGGTAAACTGACCATGTGTATTAAGGGACGTTCATGTTTTTTTTTTTCTCTTGTCAGTCTTAATGGTCACAAAGGCTTTTATAACATGTCTTCCCCTTTTGTCTTTATTTGCCTTTATGACCCACTTCCTGAGTGTTGATTAAGAAGTAAACTATTTCAAGAGGAGAGTTGTTGACGGCCCTTAATGTACCACTATGTTAAAATTAACACATACACATGTTAATATTGTAGAACAAGAGGTCTTCTAAAGACATGGAAACCATTACAGAGGCCAACATGTTGACTGAGAGTCAAGGTCACACTGCTGATACCGAGAATTCCACAGTCCCTGTTACCAAGGCAACAGAAGCTGTGGAACCAGTAGTAATGAGAAGGGCCTCTGCTAGAGGGAGTAACAGTAGCATGGATGACATCGTCACAGATGAAAAGCTGGGTCCATTTGCAGGTTTGTACCTTAGAGAGTAAATTATCTCTTTTTTTTGTTAATTGCATACATAAAATAACTTGTATGGAATGTCATTCCTTTTGGTTGGATTATACTTGTATATAGAGGTACTGTATTAGAATCAATTAACTGACGGTGAATTCAAAGTTTGTGACACATGACCACATTCAAGATGAAGGTGCAAACTGTGGAAATCTATTTTTCTGGGAAACCATTTTGATATAGAGTGATCTTTATTGTTTTTTCCTATAAATATTTATTTATTATAAACAAATATTTTCAAAATCCAACAATGAATAAATTTGTATGTTTTAGAAAACCTACCGTCATTCCTCGGCTATTCTTTTTTTTCTTTGCTTATAAACAGTATAGTCCTACGTCTGTTTTTTTTTTTTTTACCATTAACTCAGTAGTGAGCACAAGATGTCTTTGATTTTGTATATTTCTGTTTTATTATTTATTAAAAGGACCCAAAGGAATTTTTTAACAGGAATTTTGTATACATGTTAGCATTTTAAGCAAATACATAAAGCTAATATCTGCATAAATTAAGCCTAAGTATTTCATTAGCATCCATCTTTAGTTTAAAATTTTAATTATGCTGTAAAGGGAATCCTTTTAAATGAATTCCACAGAGTTTTTTTTTCTTTTGTGCTTGCTTTAAAATTGGTACTAGCCATTTTGTTTTGTGTTGCCATTGACAACTACTGTGCTTCTTTAGCAAGCTGTCACACCCAGGACCCTGGTCACTGTAAGTTATCCTCAGCACCCCACTGTGTCATAGCTGTATCTGTACAAACAGATGATTGTTTACACTGAGTAGTTGTTGTCATTGTGATGATAGCTTTTTCCCTCCAAAAAACAGATTTTTAGATTTTTTTTGTTTTTGTTTTAATAAATAAATGAGCATATTTTTTTAATTTTCAGATTTGTTTTAAAATGAACTTTTTTTATGTACTGTATTTTTTGTGCTTAATTAAGTGTATTCAGTGATATCTTTTAAGTGATGCTAGTACCTGTGTTGGTGTGAGACTTGTCAACATCAAGGGTATAGCCTGCTAGGACAACAGAAAACCTAAGTCCTTCTTTTTTAGTGTCACATTTCTTGCTCTGTATAGGCTATTTGAAAGTCTACTCTTAGATGTTGTAAATTTTCTTATATTCTTTTAGTGCACTTCTCACCCCCTAATTATGTTCCCCAAACGGAGTTTGGGAACATATTGTTTTTACTCGGTTTCTTCTTCTTATTATTATTATTAAGGTCTTCCGTCTTCACGGGAGACCTTATAGTGATTCCACTGTTTCTTATTAAGGTCTTCCGTCTTCACGGAAGACCTTATAGTGATTCTATTGTTTCTTATTATTATTATTATTATTTTTCTTATTTTTTTGACTTTCTAATTTTGTGCACGCGATTTCTTACTGGATGGAATTACATGAAATTTTCAGGACAGATGTGTTGTAACATGAATTTATTATATCCGAGAGAAAATTTGGAAACTCACTTCCGGTGCCAAGTTACGGACAATTTCCTGAAATTAAAATGACATTTTGTCCGCGATTAAACTCAAAAACGGTAAAAGATATCAACATGAAACTTTCAGGGATAATAGATCGTGATATCTATCATCCAGGACGCGACATTTCGTTCGTCGTATACTTCCTGTCGTCAGGAGAAGCAAATTGAAAAAATCGTATTTTTCAACTTTTTTGTTTTTCAACATTTTTTATTCATTTTTGGAATGATAATACCCTTTGATCAATGCTTATATATAATTTGTTTGAACATTGGTTAATCAGAACTCTAGATATTTATATTTGAAAATCTGAACAAGATGGCGGCTGTCTCTGTAACTCCGCCATTTCGCGAGTAGGGGTTTATGGAGGCAGCTGAGCGTTTGACTAAATGATACATGACAAGTAAAAAAACTACATGGACTTTCACCCTTCAGTACGCTGCAATTCACTGACAATCTTAAAACTTAATTTCCGTTTCACTGCTTTAGTGTAATTGTGGTAGATAAGTGTGTGTAATGTATTAAATTTACTTTCTTAGCGTCGAAACAAATAAAGGCGATAAGAAGTTGTTTAATTTAATATTTAATTTCATTGAAGCTATCACACCTGTTCGATAGATCAGTTTCATATAGATCTTTTTGAGAGGTTTCCAACGGTATATTTCTTGTGATTTTTAATGCACTAATTCAGAAACTATTAGCTCATATCTATAAGCATTCTGTTTTGACAGAACATGTCCTCGCGTTTTAAAAAACAACTTATATTTAGTTACAATGGTGGACATTTAACGATGGCTGTGATTGGTCAACCAATGATATGACAGCTTATATATTGATATCCTCCATTTTGAATATTTGACCGTACGCGCATCCTAATTGCGCATGTGACGTCATTATTCTAGAACATTCCTATTTGTCGGTATATAAGTCGAAAATTATTTTACGCTGTATTAGTCATTCCGATAATACGATAATCGGATATTACGATAAATTCCTGCTTTTGATGAATTTCATCGAAAATTATAATTTTCAGATATTGCTCGTTTAATTATATCTCTACAACTCGGACGGAAGACCTTCTCGTTGCTCGCAACGAGATCGCATCTAGTTATTATTCTTTTTTTGACCAAAATTTTGTGCAGGCGATTTCTCGAGAACTTTTTTTCAATGAAATTTTCATTATTCGTCATTATATGAATTTTATATAAAATTCCGTTTTTTGGAAAATTCGCTTTGCCAAGTTATGGACAATTTCCTGATTTTAAAATGCAGTTTTGTCGCCCCTTTTTATCGAAAATGACCAAAGATATTAACTGGAGACTTATTGGAGATGATAGTTCGTGACTTTCTGGTTTGCAGAATCACCTTTTTTTGCGTCGTCAATACTTCCGGTCGTTACGAGATGCAAATTTGAAAAATCGTATTTTCTAACTTTTTTTGAATTTCAAAATTTTTCATTTCTTTTTGGTATATTAATAGAAAATTTTCTTATAATGCTCACTATATAATTTGTTTGAATATTGATAAATCGAAATTCTAGATATCAGCATTCAAAAATCTGAAGCGGGTCCAAGATGGCGGCTGTCTCATCAACTCTGACATTTCGCAAATTTACGGAGTTTAGCGTTTGCTTAACGAAAGTAAGACAAGGAAAAATAAAACGTAAAGGAATACTTGGATTGTCACGTCGTAGTTACGTTGCAATTCTGTGTCGAACTATGTTCTTCTTAAATGTCTTCTATAATTGGTTTTGGCTGGTTCTCAAAGTAGAAAAAGAAAAGACTAAATGTGAAAATGAAATTCGATACCTACTACTGGTAAACTCTGATTTGCAAACGTAAAAGAGATCTTAAATCATAGTTATAAGTAATAGTTTTTCTAGAAACAATATCAATGAATATAGTGTTTATAAAAATTACAATCTGTTTTTCCCATGCACACTTGTGTCTTATGAAAATAATAGAAAAGACAAAACAAGAGAACAGTTTTTTTAAAAGATCGCTAAATGAAGTTTATATTAACATTCTTGTCTCAAAGATCTGATTCAAGTTATTGAGCATAAATGGTATCCGATTCATTGACTGTCTTCGGGCGACACATGTTTTTCGGCAAAACATTTCAACCTTTTCATGAAAGCTTAGCTAATCGGGATAGTTCACTTAGGGGAAAAACAGGAAATTTTAAAAAGTTGAAAATGCATATAAGCAAGTAACACTAGAGCAGTGAAACAGTTATGTTTCACTGCTTTATACAGTATGCTTATATACAGTATGAAATTTGTAAAATGTGTTAATTATACTGTCTTCACTTTGATATTTTAGCTTAAGAACGTTCTTTTTTTCTTTCCATTGAAGCTATCACAACTATTAAATGGAACATTCCAAAGAAAAGGTGCAAAGATTTACTCGTGGTGTTTGACGCAAAATTAAGAATAGTGATTCGCCTTTCATTATTCTTTGACAGATGTAATGTTGCAGAAGTATACATATACAAATACATTTAGAGCTGTGGTCCCAATAGCCTAATAGTAAGCGCACTGCATTTTCACGCTGGCAATTCGGGTTTAATTCCATTTGTTTCCATAAGAAGTTTGATCACTTTTTTCAGCTCGATTTTGCGGAATTTTTTTTTCAGAATCAGACGGAAGACCTCTCGTTGCTCGCAATGAGTTTCTTTTCTAAATCTTCCGTCTTCACGGAAGACCTTATAGTGATTCTACTGTTTCTTATTATTATTATTATTATTATTATTATTTTTCCGCCCATCTAATTTTGTGCACGAAATTTCTCAAAGACTGCTGGATGGATTTTTATGGAATTTAGGGAAACAATGTGTTATTAAATGAAGTTATTTTATCCGAGAGATTTTTTGAAGATTCGCTTCCGGTGCCAAGTTACGGGACATTTCCTGATTTTAAAATGACATTTTGTCCATGGATTATCTCAAGAACGGTAAAAGATATCAAAATGAAACTTTCAGGGGTGATAGATCGTCGTAATTACTATTCAGGATGCAACATTTCGTTCGTCGTCAGTACTTCCTGTTGTTACCAGATGCGAATTTAAAAAGTCGATTTTTCTAACTTTTTTGTTTTTCAATATTTTTGAAGTATTTTGAGCTTGGATAATAGAGACCTTTGCAATGATGTTTAATATATAATCTGTTTGAATATTGACAAATCCAAAGTCTAGATTTTAACATTCAAAAATCTGAAGCGGGTCCAAAATGGCGGCTGTCTCCGTAGACTCCGCCATTTCGCGAGTAGGGGTTTATGGAGGCAGCTGAGCATTTGATTAAACGATTCTGACATAAGGATACATGAAACGTAAAAAACTACTTCGACTCTCACGTAGTAGTGAAATGGTTGAAGGAGTTATCTCCCGTTACTTGTTTATATTATAATAGATAATCAATGTAAATATTGTAATTAATCGGTCAATTGACAAAAGAATTATACAAGTATTATTGATAAATGATGTTCTGTTAGAAAATAATAATAGTGTTGCCAAAGGAAAGGCAGTCTGTTGTATTTTATCAATATGATATCTGATAACTTATGATCATTGATTAAGTTGAGGTACAAGGGGGCAGTACAGCCAACTAGCTTGTGTCTTCACTTTGGTACAGAAACCAATTGGTATATCGATCAAATCGGATTGTGCAAAGTTGCCGTAGTCAGTGACTAGTTAAAATATAGCTGTCTGACGTTAGCTATAGGTTTGTCATTAGGACAGAGAAGCTCTTACAAAGTTAAATCATACTGTGTAAGTATATTGTAGCCATTTGGCTAGAGTTATATAGGCAACTTGGTGCCGGTATTAACTGAAGATATATAATTGTACAAAGCACTTAGGTCATTTGATTTAAAGACACCAGGCAGGTGTCATATTGTTATCTGTATATTTTGCATTCAATCATATCCCCAGTAAAACTCGGTAATCCGAGACAAGTACAAACAGTGAAAATATCTCAAAATACCTAATATTAATTTTATTAGAAAAAATAATTTTCTCCTAAAAAACAATTAATGTCATTATCTTTTTAATCTGTGCACAAAACATTAAGAAAATGAGTTCTGAAGAGACAAGGAATGTATTTCAATGAATTACATGTGACAAATTGAATGAAAAATGTTTAAAGGAAATGAAAATGCCAATTTAAAAAATATTTGGTATAAAAAGTCCACTTTCAAGAGTTATCTTTCCTAATAAGCCAAGACTCAAAACACTAAGGAACGTTTGAACATTACATCTAAAATTCAGAAAAAAGCTTTAAATTGACAGAGTATATATTTAAATCAATAAAGCAAATATATAAATTAACACCAACACAGTAAATAGTGCAAGTAAATAACTTTTTAATTTCAATAAGGTTGTAGATTTAAACTCGAATTTCCTCCATACAAACATGTCATTGATATAGCTCACTGCATGCATCGCTATGAAATTGCACAATACTTGTTTGGCGAAGATTTGGCTGTTGATTTCTTTTGTTTCTGCTTAAAAGCAATCCTTCTTGGTCCAAGCATAATGAATCCGTTACTTTGTTTTCACTGTTTATAACACCGCATGTTTCATCTATTTTTAAAGCGCTTTAAAGGTCAGGGTCATATTATAGAGGTACCTATACAAATCGTCCCCAGAGGGAACTGGTCGAAACAATGGAGGTTTATTTTTTTGTGTAGTATGTCATCAAAAAGTGGTGTAATGAGCCTCCTTAAGCTCTCTCATGCAGGAGTTGTCTTTCCTGATAATCGAGAGTGGCTGTATATAGCTGAAATCAATACAGATTTTTGAGCAACTTATAATTTAACTATAAATACCAAGTTTGAAAATTATAAGTTGTTGAAGATGCTTCAAATACTCTACAATCATCATATAAAGAACTGTTTAACCACTAAATTTGGTGAGGGTTAATTCTATTTTTATTTTTTAATTCGAGATATATAAATGAAAACCTACAACTTCTTGTCCAATTTAAACTTAAAAATTTCAACCAAAAAAAATCTTGAACCAATATTTTTTCCTTAAATCCCCAAAAAACCTAATAAAATTTGTGATGAATCAATCTATAATATTCATAAAAATTTCTATAGACTGAAATTTAGTTTATTTCCCAAGGTACCATAACTTATGAAATTTCACTTTATTGATTAAAGCATAGAATCACAAGTGCACTTATTTCCAAAATCACCATCATATTGACAGAATCATTTTTTACTGGCTCAATAAAATTGAATTATCTTTTTATTGAACAATCAATGAATATCAATCATACTGCATGATGCTACCTAATATGGCAGTATGATGAATAATATTGAATAAAACTTGGAGATGGGCAATTTCCCTCAACTTTATCAAGAGATATGTTGATTGATTTTGGAGGATTTTACCAAATTTATGGGGGAAAAGCAATATGATTCATTTTTCTTTCAAGAATTGATCAATGTATGTGGGATATTACGGAAGAGTTAGCAATTAATAACAGAGTTTCTTTAGTCTGGACCATGTTTGCTTTCCGCTCAGGAGGGTAAAGCAAATTTACAAAGAGACATCAATAATTTGTTTAATGCATTCTTTTCTTGCATCACAATTAACTTCAAGCTGTTTATCTTTTTACTGGATATTACAAGTTCTTTCTTTTAGGACCTAAGCAAACTTTTTCAAACAGATACCTGCATAAGAAAGCACTAGTAATTAATATGCCTGTATAAATTAGGTGTAAACAGTTGTATTCTTGCAAGTATTTTCCCCACTGTTTATACATATAGTAGTTATGTAGGTTCAAAGTTTACTTTTTTCAACAAAGTTTTAGAGAGGTTATGTGGTAGTTTTGGCATTGGCTTCATGCAGTGTCAATTGCAACATCCCAGGTTATAATTGAAAATTAACTATAAGTCCTGGTGTATTGGTCAAATTGCATAGATGAAACATCTATGTATACACTACCAGTCTTGCTTTGGATGCTAGATCTGACCTACATTTTCCAAATGCATTAACCGGTTAATAGTTTCTGGTCTTTAAAAATCTTTTTTCCAGGAACAACAAAGTATATTTAGTCACACATGTATTTATGAAAAAAGCATAGTCAAATAGTTTAGTTTTAAGTTTGTTCAAAGCATGACCCCCAAGGATAGGGTGAGTCTACCATGGATGATCAAATTTTACATGGGAATATATAGGAAGCTGATAAACAAGACAAGTCACTCAGGTGAGCATTGTAACCCATGGGCCTCTTGTTTTACATGATTACCAAAGTTACTGCCAAATTAATTGTGTATTTGAGCTCAGTTTATCCCCATTTTCATTAAAGCTTGATCTTTGTTTAATGAGTGTTGCAGTGCTGTGACCAGAAGTATGCTTATGCATTTCATTAAAGCCTAGCACGAGTTATGCAATCAGCTGCAGATGTTGCCAGTTAAATGGGGAGGCCTTATAAAACAATTGCCCCAGAGATAAGGAAAACCCCCATTTAATGAACAGAAATGGGGAGAAATTGGGCAGAAAATAGAAAACCTGCATGTAGTCAAGATACATTGCTTCGTTTTATTCCTTGTCAACATGCATCTGCCTTGTAGGAGGTGTTTGGAAACAAAACTATAATCAAATTATTGTGCAGATGTTACAGTTGTGTTGTAGGGGGATAGGTCCTCTGATATAGTCCTTGGTTCACCAAGAAAAGTGTATTTTATCTTTGTTTATCAGCTTGGAAACTTGGTGGTTCTTTGAATTCAAAGAAAAGATATCTCTATAATAAAGTGATTATTAGGTAAAATTAAATTTAAAAATATACAGTTACAAAAACAACTCCACTAATCTTTCATACCATTAACAGATGTTTAATTCAAAATATTTGTTCTTTGCAGTGAAATATAAAAGAGAAATCTCAAACAAATCATGTGTTTGCAATAATTCATTAGTATGGAGATAAATTATTGATAAATCTAATATCCCAAATCTCCTTAATGTTTTCTCTTCCAATCCATTACTTTATCCCACTTTTACCCACCATCCTCTCAGACCATAATGTCCTGTAGTGTATTGGACTAGATGTACATTAGGTGCTAGAGGCATCTGATTAAATCCACCCAGGTTTCTTTTGTTTTATCATTATAGCCTTCTTAAGGTAGTTATTTATTGACCTTTCTGAGATAAACTGTGGTAATCTTGCGACAGAAGGAGGTCATCTCCCACCTTTATTATGTCCTACCTTATATTAAGTCAATTGTGTGTCAGGAGAAATTGACAGCTTGTATTGATTGGTTATTATTATAAGACAGGCTGACACAGTTTGTATGAATTGTCCCATGGTGTTGGACTACATTTAACAAAATTTCGGAAAAAGTTAATTATTTTGAAATTGATTGAAGATTTGACCAATTCTTGATTGTTTTGGAGGAGTTGTATGTACATCTTACTTGTTGCCTGTTGCAGTAGTGCTTTTCAGGTTTGTAAAAAGTTTTTAAAAAATTTATATTTGTCTGATGAATCCTGTTCTTATGTAAAATTATGGAATTAAAACTTGCTTGCCAATTTGGAATTACATGTATAGATTCAAACAGATGTAAAGAATTCCAGACGTTCTTTAAGTTGTCTTGGATGTGTTAACCTTGGCAGATATGTATCAAACATAATTGCAAGATGCTGGCAAAAAGAAAAGGAAATTGAATCATATAAATCAAGCCACTGTTTACATAATTTATAAAACTATAAACTAATATTTACTACATGTCTATTTCTCATGTACCGGTAATCAACAAAAATATTTCTGGGGTGTCTTGAAAAAAAAAATGCTGGAGATTCCAACAATATCTTTCTTGTGTAATCTTTAAAGTTATGACAGGAATTTAATATTAGATCAGATACACCATAATAATCATAAACATCCCAATGATAAGGATCAGTCTGTAATATAGACAGGTGTCAAACTGCGAGATTATCTGCCCTAATCCAATTAGGGGATTATTGCTCTGTGAAGAAGTTTAAAAAAAACTTGTTAATGTAAACAGTAGGCCACTTGATATTTGTAAGGAATCAATGCCCACCAATGTTATGACTGGAACATAAAGTCGCAGTGAATAGAGCTCATTCAGTTACAACACAAGTGTGCTTTGAATAGCCATGAAAATAAAAACCTTGTAAAGATCAGGAATTAAAAGTATAAGTTTGTATGTATCAGATTCGCTAAACTCGTGGCATTGAATGCACATAGTGTGTTGGAGTTGTTATAAGGGAGCTATAGGAAAAAGGCAGGTAGGGTGAATATCTATTTCTGATTTCACTAGTATTCCTAGGGAATAATTATGTGATTATTGTTAAAGCTGTTTAAAATTATATAGTCTAATTTGCATTTAATTTATAAGTATCCTTACAACATGTACAAAGCTTATTTAGTGCTTCATGTTTATATGATAAGTATGGCATGTGGTTATAATTGAACAAAAAAAATCTGAAGAGCTGATTATAAAAGTTCTTTTAATGAAGTCCTTTTCATTTTTTGAAGTACAGTGATAAACAAACTTCAAGCACCTGTCATTATATAAGCACGTTCATATCGATTCGATCTGTAACATACCTCGATCCTCAAATATTATAGATATTGTAGTATTCATAATGGGACTTCATTGATGAAAATGTCAATATCCATTGACCTTGATACAGATTTATTCAAGTACATGCAAATTCAGCATTATAATTTGTTACTCAAATGTGATTATTCAAACAATCTAAATTTAAATCTATACAAAGAGAACGTATTAAGCTTAAAGAAGGAAATATCGTATTTGATGATTTTAAAAAAAGAACTATCATTTGAACCTAAAAAAAAAGATGAATACAGATCTGTAGCTCTACAGCTTCAATATAGATGTAACAATTCACAGCCTTCCTTTCATGAGTGTGGTATTCTCAATGTCAAAATGATCTTCAAGGTTTTAGTGCAAAATGAAATTTAATGCATCTCATTCAAGTCTGAACTAGTGATGACTTTCAAGTTCAAGGTCACAGTAATAAGGTTATTACTGATACCTTTTATATAAACCACATGTAGGCCTCAGTTTTTGTTAGTGCCTACCCTATTCTGACTAAATGTGACTAATTCTAGTCTGAACTTTGTTATAATTGTACATCCACATAGTGGACAATTGCATTTATTCCTCAATCTTTACCATGTTTACCCAATATATAAGTCAGAATACAACATTGATTAATGCTTTAAGTTATAATGATACAAATTGCTATCATACAAATTCATACAAGGTTATTTGAAATTTAATCTAGAGCATGGATTTACTTGCAGGTGTGCACCCAATAGAAATGTTTTCTGCAACTTGAATAAGTGTTTTTTTTTGTTGCATCATCTTGCTGATGTGTATGTGAACTATTTAAACTGTTAGAATTTCTGATATAAATAAAAAATTGCTTATTTGTTTGCATCACCAAACCTTGCATGTTCTTGTCTTTTGGCTTATTTTAAGCTTTGGAATTATTTGTGTTTTTCTAGAAGTGAATATTGGGATTTTTTATCCATGCAGTGGTGTGCACTGAAAGTACCATTATATCTCCTTGAGTTTGTATGTATATTTTTATCACATCCAGTTGTTTTGTGTCGTATTGAAGTGTCTTTAAAGTTTTGTTGTAATTTTGAAGTACTACAATAGGAATGTTGGCTAGATCTATGGAAATAAGGACTTTAAACTTTCTTTTCCTATAAAGTATCTTTGAATCCTAAGTACTTGAGCCAGATTAACTTGAATTGATTGTGTCAGCTTTTGGTGACAATGAGGTCATTGTGATTTACATGTATTGACCATCTAGTGCCCGATTGACAGTGCTATACAGTGATTTGTAACACTGGGGGGATTAGAGAGGATTAAAATAGAAAAGGTTTTATAGTCCCTTGTGGTCAGCATAGATAAGTCACCAGACAAAATAACATGATTTGCAGAAAGGGCTCTGCCAAGGTGCACATCTATCTAGTGCTGTATTAAGAAAAGAAGGTGAAAGTGTGCTTTTAATGTTTGCAAGGACATTTTGCAATTGTTGAACATGCATGACCAGAGTAAACAATCATTACAATTATAGTTAACTTGGAATGTATAAAAAATTCTTCTTTGCATGGAACTAATTAATACTGGGATCAGCATCTTAAATTGTTTTACTTGTAAAAATTCCAAAGTGAATATGGATTTGCTCCCACTTTAGAAAAATCAAAGACATTACATAAAGCAGACCATCTTCAGACACTGCACACAGGTAGGACTGGATTGATAATTGTTATAATGTCACCTCATGTAACTGTGTTTATTTTTAATACTTGATGTAAATTTTTTCATTAAATTCTATTCATTGTAATTATATGCCAGAGTAAAGAGGCAAATAAGGCCATTACTTTGAACATGCTTGTAACATATCACAGAAAACAGCAGCTGGATTATGATATCAATGGAAGACAATGTCCCAGTCTGTTCAGGTAGTCAGTACATCAACAGATCTTCATTAGCAGGTGAGAACACTGGAATATCATCAAATGTTTCAGAGAAGAGTTCTTTACACAGAGAAATGAAAACTGCAGGAACAAAAGAGGATTAGAGTTGCTGTATAGGAAGAATTGCATTTGGTGTGAAATTAATTAAGGCCTTCAGGTTAAGGTGGGGGATCCCAGGATTTATTTCATGCTTGGTCAGAGTGAAGCTAACAGTTTAAAATTAATAGACAACTCTAGACCTGTACAACTGGTCTGCTGAAAACATTATAGATCTAACTGTTACTACATGTAGTGGTGAAAGGGTGTTTTATAATTCAGGTGAAATTTGCAAATCAGTATGTTGCATCTGTATCTTGCAACAAAAAATTCATGCACATTTGTGCATTATTTCTTATTGTATATTACAAAAAACATGATAAAAGAAATTGATGGCCACATTTTTGAATTGCATATTACAATTATCTTTTTCAGCATTGAACATTTTATTATATATTTTAACTAATAAATGCTTCAATGTTAAAATTTATAAAGATTTATTTTATGTGTTAAAATTTTCTTAATTCCTCCTTTTTCTCAGAAGTAGGATGGCAACATAAAATATCTTTTTGGAGCAATTTTTTTCTCTTTAATTTTTAAAAATGAGAACTAATTAATGTCATTCATTTTAAGTGTGCTTATATAATATTTAGACCTTGACACACTGCACTATTTGTGTGTATACAATTATCAAAGTACCACTTGAGTTGGACAAATTTGGAACACTTCATTCTCTTCAAAAAATACATTTTAGAATGGAAACCAATTTCTACAGATGATTTAACAAGGGTGATTTCAGTTTAAAGTTTGAATATAATGATGCATAGCTGGATAGAGTATCAAACTTTAATGATACAGAAAACCTTCACTTGACAATGTAATTTGAATGTGAGCTAGACCAAATGACATATTTTTCATTTATTGATTAATGAGGTATATGCAATTTTTGATATTCAAAATCCTTTCATCATTCTCTAGGGATCAGAAATAATGATCTTAGTGCTATTTTGGTTTGATATACAGATCCAGTCTAATTGGTCTCACTTCTGGTCATAGCTGTACTACATGTAAGTCTATAGATGTTCTTGTCAGTATTTATGAACATGAATTACATAAAGGTACGTGGTCTCAAAGATTGTATGCTGTTATTTACTTCAATGCACCTCTCCCCTCCCCCCACCCCCAAACAAAAAAAAAAGAAAAGGGGGATGAGTTAAAGCTTGTAAGCTAAACTTTGCTCCTTGAAAAATTCATTTCAGTCAAGAAACTTGTCAATCTGTGGCATCCAGTGATAAAATTAATTATTTAACAGTAAAATGTGTTAATTAGTTTCAAAGACCACCATAAAGAATTACTGTACATAGGGAAATTTTCACCCCGTCTTATTTTCGCCCCTTTCGCCCTCTTCCTGATTAGGCGAATTTAAAATGGTGGGAATTCAAATTACACAGCATAATTTCTTAAACAAAACTATGCAGTTTAAAAGGCCAAAAATAGTTGCAAAGGTAACTAATTTTGCAGTACTCATATGCAGTTTATGAACAGTATGAAAAGTTGAAAGGTACTAATTTTGCCCTTAGTAAAATTGAATCAGAAACATACATTAATTTTATAGGAAGCAACCAATATGTTTTTGCATGCTTTGTGTATTTAACCATAATCAAAATATCATTTCAGTCTGGACTAGATTCATGATTTAATATATTGATTTACTTAACTTTCATAATCATGTTCTGGTAAATGGTCAAGTGATATGATGTCACAGGAAGTAATTGAAGCAATAACATAGGTCCTAGCCAACTTGATAAGGATCTAATGGGCAGTAATAGACCAGCGGATCACTGCTCAACTACTCTCTTGTTATGATTTAGTGATTTATAGCAGCACAAAACTGGCCAAAAATACAACAGGGATATTATACACAGTGCAGTGAGATCATATTCCACCACAAAAAGGAAAGTTTGTTTGATTATATATTTGTGTCGATTGGAGACGAGAGTTTTTGTCGAATGTTGTTATAACATTTCCTTTCCTGACTTTGATGAGGTCAGGCTCTTTCACATGTTTTTTTTTTTTTTTTTTCTGCCGGATACACGACTGGAAAAGCCACACTATAATAACTCGGTGTTATAACTGCCCTGTTTATCTGTGCGACTCTCTTCATCCTCTTTATTCTGTGTTATGACTGCAGGCCGATTGGTGCGGTTCACTTTTCCTGATCTAGTACGAGAATCTCTTGTCTGTTTGTTTCTGTGTCAGCATCCCTTTATTCACTAGATATTTATTGGATCAGGCTGAATTATTCAGGGAAACAAAAAGGGCATTTTTGCCTCTGTGCATGGACCCCCGTGAATGGATTTGATCTAGGTTGATTTTTTGTGTGCATTCCATTCAAGCATTTCAGAGGGAATTTATTGATTAACCATTAAAAAAGGTAATTATGGCATGCTTTATAGTTAATCCTGTCAGCGTTGTCTATATGATGCTTTCCGATTAGATTGATTTTTTAAGGGCTTTTACTGTACATCAGGAGTCATTTTTTTTTTATGCATATAAAAATATTTCATGTATGCACCATAAATCAGTTCAAAGGGCCCTCCAAAGCCAGCGTCAGACAACATTTTACAGGATATATTGGAACATTTTATCAGTTTTGATGGCTAAATAATGGTCTGGAATCTAGGATAAGTACAAGCAGTGGTGAGAGAAATGTTTTTCTAGAACATGCTTTAAATAAACATAAAATATCAGATGGCAGTGTTGAGATATTTGTGAAATCTGTATCAGCTAGCTAGATATTAGTATTATTAAGGTGCATGCCTGCTTTCATACTGTGTTTTCAATGTTGTTCTCATCTTTACACAAAACATTCTTGGCTAGCTGTGTCAACAAATCGTGTATCCTGATTTTATAGCATCCTCTATATTTATGCGCATATCTGTGTTAATTTGTTAATGGGCCGTAATTAACCAACACATAGCTGTGTGTCCTGACAAATTATTTGTGTAACTTAAAGCTCAACCTGTCTATACAAAAGTACAAAAATAGATGCTCTTTTTTTACTTGAAGATTCATATAGCAGTGTTCAGTATACCTACTTTATAGTATTTCTAAGGGTGATAAGTTCATATTCATTGAGAATTTTAGTACATTTAGTTCACTGAATAGATAGATGTCAATTAGAAAGTTTATAAATCAACAAAAACAATTGGAGCCTTCTTCTGTTATAGATTGTAAAGAATTCCATCACATTTTTTATGAACTTTAGAAAAAAAAGTGTTATCTTCATAATGTTGTTTATACAAATACCTCATATCTGATCATTAAGCTGAGAAGTTGTATTTTTTGTTGGACCTGTGGTCGAAATCTGTCACTGTACAACATATTTCCAGGAGAGTAAAGAAATTCTATGTCAAAACATTTTTGGCAATCTCAGGGGTTTCTTTTTTCTTTCAATCGCGCTGATGGAATCAGAGAAGTGGGGGTGAAGAGAGGTGAAGGGAGGGTTATGTTTTATTGCAATCAAAAGATTTGCCTCCGTTTTTTTCCTAGGATTACACGTGTATAAGAGAGGCAATATAATGAAATCTGCAGACACATTAAGTTATCTGATCTCTTTTGATATCTATATATATATGATAGACAGAAACACCTCCCCAATTTCTTTTTTCTCTTCTGTTTTACCTATCTCTTGTCAGAATAATAGAAAATGGAGCCGTCTGTACGAGTATTTTAATGTTTGTGCAGAACACAGGCTTGTAAAGTCTTTATTTTGTAGCGATCTGTTTGATATTGTACTAGTCTAGTGGAACACAGTGTTTTTTTTCTTTGATCTTAGTTGTTGGCCGTTCTTTATTATATATATTCATATTATATGGTAGAGAAATCTGTTTAACTGTTCGTGATTGTTAAATCAAATTTAGTAAAGGCCAAAATAAATAAATTGCTAGATTCTCATCCAAATTTTTTTGAAAATCGAGGCGGGCGGGCGGCTTTTATTTTATATTTTTTTATTTTTTCAATTTTGCAGATTTCTTATTGACCTGGTCAGTCGATGTAATTTCATCTACAATACCCGAATAAAAGTCATAGTAAAGGTTCAATTATCTCTTACTTCACATCATCACCAATCTATTTCAACCCAAGACCCTTGTTTAAAATATATGCGCATGTATTACAGCAATTACTATCTTTTCAGCTGTCAAAATCATGTCGACTTTCGCGGTATTTAAAACGTAAAGTATATTGTTAGATGAATACCAATCCCGATCATAATTAAGACGAAGAAAAACAGAAATAAAAAAAATCGAGGTGGGGGCATAAAATCGGGGCGGGCGGGGAAGTTACAATATTTTCATTATGGCCAAATTTGCAGATTGCAAGATTTATCTGAATGATCTGGGATCGTAAATTTTTTTGTGGCATTTTCTTGCACCCTGAGAAGCTGTTTAGAATATTTATAGTGGATTATGAGATTATTGCATTTTCATTTTTCTTAAAAAAATACGTCAGATCAAAAGATATTGCAATAAGAAGAAAATCAGAACCTTGTAATGTGCTAGAAAAACATAAAGGGGGTATCATAAAAAAGTATGATCCACTCCTTGTTTTTGTTATAAAATACATGTACTTCCTCCTTTGCTACAAGGCTTGGCCAACCGAGGAAGGAAACTTTAAAATCTGCACTGTATACTAAATTCAGTAATAAGTGTAAGTGGAAAGTGATAAATGATCATGGTACATTACTAAGCTATAACTGCAGATGCACTTAAGTGCATTAACAACTGAATTTTTTGTTGGCTGCGGAAGTTACATATTAAGGGAGATGTCTCGCATTGTCACTGTAGATTTCTGATTGCCAATCATCAAGTGAGTTTTTAGTTCTTCCATTCAGGGAATTTTATTAGTTTTGTTTGATTATATGAATCGGGATGTATAGTATAGTTTATAATTATGCAAGTTAATTAAGGACTTTGTTCTAACAGTTCCTGTTGTGAAGTACATATTGGTAAGGCCATATGTAATGTACAGTACTGTATGTAATGTGGCTTGTATGTATTTGATTATGTTTAATTTATTGTAAACATGGTATAGAGGGATGTAAGTGGATTTTTTTATTCTCAAACTATTGAAACATTTGGATTGTCCAAAAAACCTTAATTTTTGTTTCTATAAAGCTTGTAAATCGGTCACTAATGGCGATACACATGCTTGCATTTTTTCTTTACCTGTTTTGCATTTCTTGTATTTCCTTTGGATCCTTTGATTCATTCTGTTGATCTAGGGAGTAATATTTATTGGTGCTTTATTCATTGCTAGATATTAGATAAACGGTGCTGTATAGTTAGACAAAACAGAAGGTCAGTGATTAACACCAGGCCGTTCTATTGTCTTAGGGAAGTTCATGCATAATCTTGACAAGATGCTTGACCTCAGACAATCAAAGAACAATGTTCTGTGAGGATTCCTGTGAGGCAGAAAAAAAAAGCTATGGCAGTTTTACCTGCAGACATACAAAGTTCCAATAAATTCTGGGAAAAGTTATATCATAGTTTCCAAAGGGCATAGAGCTGTAAGTTGTAGGCACTGTATAACCCACTATAGGAAGTTAGGACACCAGGGTTGAAGGAATACTGTGAGCTTATAGTCTTGCACATCAATCATCAAGGGAAAAAATTCTAATAAGTAAACATCTTCGTTACTTTCCCTGTTGTACTATAGAGTTGTAGAACGAGTCATGACCCATTTGCAAAAAAAAATTTCCCACCACTGATGAGTCTGTAAACATTTTTTTTTTCGTGTCTGCATGCTGACATGCCACAGTGCTATGGTAGTAATTTTGACACAGCTGTTGTGTGTTTTGGGTGAATTTGTCAAATTACCCATCTTATCAGAGAAGCTTTCTTCTGATGTCTATCCACATGACGGTAGTAGAAAACGGAGATTTACAGGACCACGATAACTTACGCTGGCTCCTGTCTGCTCACTGTAATTTGTGTTCTGATAGATTGAAAGTCAGGTATTTTGCACTTGATAAAGATTAAAAGTGATCTTTGTTTCTTTGTTGAGAGGTTTGGTGTTTATAGATAAATTTAATTAAGGCCTGACATGAAGAATGAGGAGTAGCTAACATCTTTTATGTCTTCTAACACTTACAATGTAGCTGTATCATGGAGTTGTTGCTCTGAAGATGGTAGGTTATATAGTTGTAGATGAAAAATGTGTAATTAAATTGGAATTCATTAAATTTGAGCATATAATTAAAATCTATATATATCAAATAATTATATTTATATAAAGTGTGTGTGTAAAAATTTGGAATTAAATTTAATTTAAACATTTCAAAAATATGGGAAAAATCATTACCCCAGGTAAACATAGTAAATCTAGACATTAAAAATACTGATGTAAGTCGATCTGTGGCACCCAAATGAGTTGTTTGATTAAAAAAAAAAGACTGTGATTCAGAAGTGATTTTTGTCTACTTCTGGCAATAATCATGTTACATTTCTGTCTTAGCAGGCACTGGCACAGAATATGTTGCTATCTTTGTACAAGTAGTGCCACTCAAAGGACTGCATATAAATGCATGCTAGTTTTGCGAAGATTATGCACAAATTAGATTCAAAGGCTTATGCTTGTAAATTTAGGAAATTATACACTACCTTAAGATTTCTGAGAGTGAAACTCACACTTTCTGTCCTTGAAAACACTTTAAATCATCTGGATTTCAGAATCTATACACATTATTTTCCTCTTCATCTGGTTCAGAATTCATAAATTGGAGAGGGTGCCTCTGTGTTTGATTTAGAGGGAAGATGTTTTACATCACCCACAAATAATATCTGGTGTAAATATTTTCTCTTAAGATACAGGTAGTTTTTGGGACTGGAGAATATTAAGGCCATATCTTTTGTTGCCTTCCAGAAATTAAATGTGGATGCCATTTCTTCAATGAAGAAAAGCATACTGTTTGTTTAGAGGTATAAAATTGATTGTAAAATGATGTTTACTGTATTGAAATGGAGCAAAGATCTGATGCAGCTTTGAGGCATGTTTATTGTTTCTGAATGGGGCAGATATAAAAAAAAGAAGGTAAATCCTGCTGCTGAAATGTTCCACATTGCACATATTGAAACGCAAAAAATGGCCAGGAACCAATCCCGAAGATTGGAATTCATTTCTGAGAATGTAGAGATATTGAGAAGTTAGTATACCCACATACCACACAGGCAGGTACGATATAAGTTATGGCCTATAGGAATGCACCTGTAGAGGAATACCGGTATGTGAGTCACTGACCTAGATAAAGTTCCAGGAAGTGCCATTATCCTGACTGCTATTGTCAGGAATATAAAGTGGCCATTAGGGATATCCATATAGCTCTTCAAGATAGATTTGTGTGAATGAGCCAAAATCTCAAGATGACCCCATTTCAATTTTTTTGGGATGAGGTATTTCTATCAGGAATTAGGATGTTAATTCATATTGACCACTAAAATTATTTCAGGAAATTAAAATATTAGTTACATAGACATTTTGTTAAAAAGATTTTGACACACAGTTGTCAGAACTAAGCTTATATATAGTATAAGGCCACTTAATTGTGAAACATGAATGATTTTGAAGGATTCAATTTTCTAAATGGTTTAATTAGTAATATCACTAGTACTTCTGAAAATTTAAAAGGTTCATTGATTCAGTTAATAATTTACACTGGGAGGGAAGATATTGGATTAAACTCACTGACATTCACTTCTCAAGGTGTTAGGGAAGTAGGGCTAATTGCAGACAGGTAGCTAAATTAACCTTGTAATGTAGGGTATACAAATCAGTGTATTATATATATGTTTCATTACGCTTTTGTTTCATCTGCAGTTGTTTTCCCATTTCCAGCAGTACCAGATTTTGATGATCAAGATAACTGTATTAAAAAATAAAAAAGTATAATATATTTTTGACAGAAAAAAACCCTGTTACTGCTCTGGCGTGATTACGCTAATATGATGTAAGGCATTGCCAAATAATTTTTACGAATGAGCGGGAAGGTATACGCAGGACAAGCACTCTTCCTTTAATGTTTTATAATCAGAGTCAGATGGGTGATTGAATCAGAAGCAAGCAGGGGCTTGGCGGGAGTCACGTAACAGTTTAACCTGAGTTAGGTGACTCAGTGGAGAAAAGTTTTCTGATTTTTTGAAAATATTGTTCAGATTTTTTTTAATCATGAGGATTTGGTACACAGAAGGTATGTACATGGGAAGTTTCATAAGATTTGCTCTCTATCTGATCTTACTTTATCAACATTCATCTTAATGTCAGAACTTGGTTTTTGGCGCGCAGTTTTAATCATAAATATTTAGAAAAAATTAGAAGTGCATGCGACTGTTGAAAGTTGTATTAAATTTTGAAGAAGCTATTTTCTTTAAGGATGTATAATGAATATGGCATTTTTGATTGATGTTGACATATATTTTTTATGATCACATCATAATTATATAGTGAGTTTGACCCAGTTTCTTAATTTTGTTATAACAAGTAATGTACGTAGTGTATAGTCATATGTGTAATATATTTCTAAATTGTAAAATTGAATGAAAAAAGGATTTTTATATACATTAAATTAGGTACGTGTATTTGAAAAGTAACATTTGATTTTCCTTCTGAAAAAAATGGAAATTAAGTTTTAAGTTTCACTTTTGCCTGTCTTTGGAATGTGGGGGGTTCATTGAGATCTTGGAATATTAGGAATATGAATATTTTATATGAAGCATATATGTTTAACCAAAGAATTTGATCTAACTTTGAATGGTGCTTTAGTTTCTTTTCTTAATCATCATGATCATGCATGTTTATGGCCAATGCACTTAAATTGGCTTTTTTGCATGTTCATCTTAATGACCAGGATTTCCCTTTGTATACATATTGCACAATCTGTTGACAATGGGATGGGCAGAGACTCAGCACATCTGGCCTGTCTTGTTTACCAATGAGGTGTAAGTTGATGGAGATCCAGTTTGATGATCTGTAAAGAGCTGACAAGCCAGGAACCTTAGTATAAATGAAGAGAAATGGGAAAGAAACATGGGTTCCTAGAAAAAAGATCATCGTGCATGTCATGATTTACACGGAAACTTTGACAGTTTCTTTGCACCTGACAGCTTTTCAACATCTGTTTATATACTTACTATAATGATGATGGGATATTTTTTGCAGATTGATTTTACTATTACCATGATTACCAGTGCAATATTATGCGCCCGGATCGATAGATCCAAGGCTTATATTGTTTTTGTCCTGTCTGTTTGCCTGTTTATTTGTTTGTCTGTTTGTCTGTCTGTCTGTTGTCAACTTTAACCTTCGCCATAACTTTTGAACCATGAAAGATAGAGACTTCATATTTGGTATGCATACTACATTAATGAAGCTCTTTCAAATGACACCAAGGTTCAATGGCCTTGTGACCTTGACTGTGATCTATATGCTAAAAATAGCTTTTTCGAACTTTCGCCATAACTTTTGAACCATGAGAGGTAAAGACTTTATATTTGGTATGCATGCATACTCAACTAATGAAGCTCTTTCAAATGACATCAAGGAGTATGACCTTGTAACCTTGACTGTGACCTATATGCTAAAAGTAGCTTTTTAGAACTTTCACCATAACTTTTGAACCATGAGAGATAGAGATTTCATAGTTGGTATGCTTACTTCACTAATTAAGTTCTTTTAATTGACACCAAGGTGAATGACCTTGTGACCTTGACTGTGACTTATGTGCTAAAAATAGTTTATTGGACTTTGTTGCCGCGGGGCGCATAGTGTTTCACAAACACATCTTGTTTGGATATTATTTTTGGAGTTATAGAAAACAATAATAAGGTGTATAAATCAAAGTCTATAGAAATGAAGATACACAGTTAAACTGGTCCTTTGGTTTAATTAGAGCAATGAATAACATTGCATCTAAATCATTACTCAATATAACATATTGGTTCAAGGGCTTATTCAGGTTGATGATGTAATTCTGACATATTCAATTAAGTTCAACTTCTGGAAAACTTGCAATGTTCTTTTCAAGGAAACATGTTTTTGGGGGTGTTGAAAACTCATTCATTAGGGGACCCACTGTGGTTTGAGCTTTGTGCTAATTTGTACGTGCTAATTGAAGGTTGCAGAGTATAATGATTTATACAGAATCTGTTTTTCATTAGTGTGGGAACAAAATTGGCAGCTGAAATTGAAACCTTTCAAAATTTTTGATAATGTAGAAAAAGTGTACATTTTTTTGTTTGTATAAATTAGAGGTAAAGGCTTCGAAAGTCTCAATATTTTCTGTATAGTTCTTACTATGAGAAAATAAATATCATTGAAAAAAAATAAAATTTTACATAATTTTATCATTTTATTAGTCTCCAATTAGTTTTCTTTTTTGCATGTTCTAAAGAAATGTATATTTCGTAGAATTTTTTTTATCAGCATGAGCATAAGTAAAAGATTTGTATTGCAATTGTAGAACATCATGTTATTTATATAAACTTGTACATAGTCTCTGAAGATTTGATGTAACCATGTTTTTCTGTAGTCTGGTATAAACATGTTCTACTGTAGTTTATGTCAGTTCAATAACATATTGCACTAGTACAGTGTATGATGTTATCATGTTTACACAGTCATTTGATGTAAACCTGTCCTGAAGTTCGATTTTAATGTAATCATGATTATATAACTGTAGTGTGATAAAACACTGTATGTGGTTTTCTGTAATTTGTTTAATGTAATAATTTTTATCATAGTTTATATGAAACTTGTTTTACTGTAATATGGTATTACTATTACCTTGATATTGACTAGTGTATCTTCAAATACCAATTTTTAGCTCTACTGGTTTATGCGATAGTAATGCGTCCGGCGTCCGTCCGTCTGTCTGTCTGTCCGTCTGTAAACAATTTTTCAAAACGCTACTCCTCCTACAATTTTAGTTTGATTTCAGTATAACTTGGCACACAAGTAGACTACACTAATTAGATACATAGAATAGTGCATCGGTTTTTGATTTCGATGAACGGTGTTGCCATGGTTACTAAAAATAGAATTTTCTGTGAAATTCCTTAAAAACGCTACTCCTTCTACAGTTTTGGTCTGATTTCAATATAACTTGGCAGACAAGTAGACTACACTAAGATACATAGAATAGTGCATCGATTTTTGATTTCGATGAACGATGTTGCCATGGTTACTAAAAATAGAATTTTCTGTGAAATTCCTTTAAAACGCTACTCCTTCTACAGTTTTTGTCTGATTTCATTATAACTTGGCACACAAGTAGACTACACTAAGATACATAGGATAGTGCATCGGTTTTTGATTTCGATGAACGGTGTTGCCATGGTTACTAAAAATAGAATTTTCTGTAAAATTCCTTTAAAACGCTACTCCTTCTACAGTTTTGGTCTGATTTCAGTATAACTTGGCACACAAGTAGACTACACTAAGATACATAGAATAGTGCATCGGTTTTTGATTTCGATGAACGGTTGTTGCCATGGTTACTAAAAATAGAAATTTCTGTGAAATTCCTTTAAAACGCTTAGAATTTTCCCACAATTTTGTTTTGATTTCAATATAATTTGGCACACAAGTAGACTCTACTAAGAAACATAAATTAGTGCATCGGTTTTTGATTTCGATGAACGGTGTTGCCATGGTTACTAAAAATAGAATTTTCTGTGAAATTCCTTAAAAACGCTACTCCTTCTACAGTTTTGGTCTGATTTCAGTATAACTTGGCACACAAGTAGACTACACTAAGATACATAGAATAGTGCATCGGTTTTTGATTTCGATGAACGGTGTTGCCATGGTTACTAAAAATAGAATTTTCTGTGAAATTCCTTTAAAACGCTACTCCTTCTACAGTTTTTGTCTGATTTCAATATAACTTGGCACACAAGTAGACTACACTAAGATACATAGAATAGTGCATCGGTTTTTGATTTCGATGAACGGTGTTGCCATGGTTACTAAAAATAGAATTTTCTCTGAAATTCCTTAAAAACGCTACTCCTTGTACAGTTTTTGTCTGATTTAAATATAACTTGGCAGACAAGTAGACTACACTAAGATACATAGAATAGTGCATCGGTTTTTGATTTCGATGAACGGTGTTGCCATGGTTACTAAAAATAGAATTTTCTGTGAAATTCCTTTAAAACGCTACTCCTTCTACAGTTTTGGTCTGATTTCAATATAACTTGGCACACAAGTAGACTACACTAAGATACATAGAATAGTGCATCGGTTTTTGATTTTGATGAACGGTATTGCTATGGTTACTCAAAATAGAATTTTCTGTGGAATTCCTTAAAAACGCTACTCCTTCTACAGTTTTTGTCTGATTTCAAAATAAGTTGGCACATAAGTAGACTACACAAAGATACATAAAATAGTGCAATGGTTTTTGATAAGTACAAACCAGTAGAGCTACAGTCTCGACAGAGACTTCTGGTTTCTATTATAAGAGTATGCATTTTACTGTACTAAAGTTCTTTTAAGTTTTATGTAATCCTGATTTATTGAAATTTACTGCAACTGCATATTTCATGAAAATATTATACCCGGTAAATAGAGATATCTGTTGAAAAGCTTATATATAGTTCTTCAATGTTAGAATCCACCAAGCGACAGATTAAAGCAAAAGTGCTGGGTATCTTTTTTTCTAGTGGGAGTTGGCTTTTCAAAAGGTTTCTTAGAGTATTTGTGTTTCAAGATTCTAGGGTACATGTACTTATGTATATTTCAAATGTTTGCCTACTAATTAACTAGATGGCTGCTAATTAGAGTTGGATTAATGATATAAGAATTTTCCTTGGGGAGAAACACAGTAGTGCAGGTGTCATCAAATACACTAGGATAAGTAAATGTATTAACACTGCAGTTGTAAATTTGTGTTAACGATGGTTTACTTTGTTGTTGTAGGTTTGTACAGGGGCTCCGTGATTGGTGGACCGCGAACTGCTCTGACCCAAATTACGGACAATGTCGCACACCGAAACTCATGGTCCTCAAAGAGGAAGTCCTTGCCGGGTGCCATGGCAATGACTTTTGACCCCATGAAAGAAGAAAATATTGAACCTAGTATGGCAACCATTGCCATGACAACACATGAGCCAAGGAAGTCCAGATTACATGGGAAGGAGGAGGGGGTGGATGATGACGAAGAATGGGCAAAGGTAAGAGGGTTTTTTTTTGTTACACTAAATTGGCTGTATTATAAATTTTGTGATTGAATATACATTGGATGCTATTGTTGCCAGGCTTGTGACCTTGACCTTGATATTACCAAAATTAAGACATGGGACCTCAATATTAGTCAATTCAGATTATAAAATACCAATACTTTTGTAGAAAACTGGTAGCAATAGCTAGATCCATACAATTCTCTAATTCAAACCTCATTATCTGAATCCCAATGGGACCAAAAAATGAGATCTCTTTGGATATGATTGGACAAAATAGTTTACGAATATGTGGTTTGAATTTCCAAATAACTTTGATATATACTTAAGAATTGGAGTTAGAGATGTTCTGATCTCTTGTATTTCTAAGAAATTTCTTTAATATTTAAGAAATTTTGATATTGAAAAAAATATTTCTATTTGCGAATCATGAATAAACTTTGACCTTGACCTTTAGATTGCAGACATTGTCTCCAGTTTTGGGGGAGACATTGGGGTATACACTGACCTGCCTTCATTTGAAGCCGAGATAAAGATGCTCAACCGAGGTACACCAGCATGCTGAGATGACTCGCAATATCTCATATACATCTGACAAGATATTTTAAACATTCTTTCGCATTATCACACACATTAATCTGCCCATATCTATAAGCCTATGCATGAACAGAATGATTTTCTTTTTTTTTTTTCAATTTCAATACTTCTTTTTGATTGCTCCTCTTTTACTAATAAACAATTCTACATGAAAATAGCTGAAAGCATACTTATGCATTGTTTTTAAGACATGCTAAAAATAAAATCTGTCCATGCAGGAACATATTGCCAATGATATTTTATTTTCAGACACCATAAAACATCTAGATTTTTGGTTTTAAAAAGAACCATTAGACTAGTTTTAGAAAAGGCATTGAGAAACAAAAACCAAAATTTAGAATTTTAGTTTCAGTATATAAAATTTAGGTCCACATTCACCTAAACCCCATGCTGGTGTTTAACTTCTCTGCTAACTAATTATGCCATTAACAAGATTTTTTGTGGATTTCAGGTTTTTTCCAATTTTTTTTTATCCCATACTAAAAAGGGGCAGGTTTTGAAAGTTGCAGATTTCCTGTGAAAATATTTATCTTATTCTACTACTTTCCTCTCATTTTGTGCATGACCTTTCTGCACTTGTAGTCTTGCATGTTCTTTAGATTGAGGACATAATGGCATCGTTTGGGGGTGGAATTGCCAGGGAGTCTGTCTTTATGAGAGAAATGGAACCAGCCTTTCTGAAAAAGTTAGCTGATAGTTTACAACAGTGTATGTATTTTTGTCTCCAATTATGTGAGGTGTATTTTTTGTGAAAATTTCAATTCTCTTGATGATTTTTGAATGAATACCAAAGGTTAAATGTCCCTATTTTAAACCCTTGGTATCTTGAGTTTAGTCGGACAGCAGAATTAAGCAGGAAATCTTAAAAGTGATTAAATTAAAGCATAAAGTGGCAGGGGCACTGATCTATATATTCAATGGTCAAAAAATTATTTTTGAAGATGTAAAGTTTTCAAAAGATTATGTATATGACATATAATTATAATGTAATTTACTACCATTTTATAAAAAGTTGAAATTTTCAAAATTTTTAATGCTTTAGAATTCACAAAATTTCAAGATATTGGTAAGCATTGCCTTTTAATCTTGCCTTTCTTGCCAGGGGCTATAAGAAAAACCACATCCTAATTGCTATTGCAGAGTAATGCCCCTTGGTTCTCTTATCTTTCGCATGCTACAAAATCTTTGCTCACTTAATTCTGAAAATCTGAAATGAGTTTAGAAAAACACTGACAAATATTATGAAAAATATTTATGCTCTTGATGTGTACAACAAATTAAATTTTGCTTTTATTATGATGTATTGCATAATCCAATGCATCCGTAAGTAGAGATTGATAGTTATGTAATATGTAGATACAGAATACTAAGTGTTAAGGCTTGTCACAGTTGGGATGAGTCAATAACTTCATTTGATCATCTGAAGTAATGTATAAAAAAGAAGGAAAAAAATCCAAGGAAAAAACTTGTTTACTTGTGTAAGAAGTCTATGAATCAATAAATTAAATCTTGAACATGTTGAAAAACAAAGATTAAAATTTTTCTATCAGATTAAAACTGAAAAAAAAAAATGAAAAGAGATTAACATTTATTTCCATGTTACTGGGAAAATAAACTGTTAGATTAGATTTCAGAGTGAGAAATCTTCTTTTAGATCCCGGACAGATCCTGAGTGTGGGGGAATGGCTGGACGAGATCGGATTGGGCCAATACGAGAATACCCTGGTGGCTAACGGATTTGACCACACAGACTTTCTGGTGAGTTCCCCGGACAAAAATAATGATTTAATCTGCAGTAAGAGAGATCCCCTACACAACAATGTCACAGGACACTGACAAAATCTGATTTAACCGTCACCTGCATGATCAATAGCCTACGTCATTACCAATCACTTCCTGAGGGGAAAATTAGCCACACATGTATTTATTCATGTTAGAATGATTTTCAACATCTGCTTTGTTCTCAGTTTATACATAGAAGTGTTTTTTTAACAGGGGGAGAAGATAATGGAGGATAGTGACCTTGAAGCTATAGGAATTACCTCATTGGAACACAGGAAGAAGATCCTGGACTCAGCCAAATCACTTCCACAGCTCACCCCTATAGGTAAGTATCACCTAGCTTGTTCTCAGATCAAGATAAGCCCTCCCATCCCAACTTGCTCGTAGATGGCAGTTTCTTATCAACCTCTGCCTTATGGACTAGATCCCCCCCCCCCCCGCAACTTATTCTTTTAGGGAAGTGTATGACCACCCCCCCCCCCCCCCACTTATCCTTTTAGGGCAGTGTCTGAATCCCCCACCAGCTCATTATAGGTAAGTGCTCCCAACTCGTTCTCAGCAGCAATTCATAGCCCTAGGCCTTACCCTTATGGATTAAAAATCCTTAGCTCATTTCTACAGGCAGATGCCCCTCCCCACTAGTTCTCAGGTTGTAGCTACTTATCAACCTCACCCTCTTGGATAAGAAATCCCCCCCCTGTTCCTTTATGTATCAACCCCTACCTCCCAGCAAAAATACTTAACCATCCTTTACTTAGGATCAGCTTACTTTCAACTAACTCTCTCAGCTAACTCCAGTCAGTATTTTAAAATCCCAGCCAGGTTTCTCCTCAGACTTCTCTATGGCATAGGTAAGTTGTTTCCCTTTCCTATCTTTTTTTAGCCAAGTAACTTCCCATCTCATATCTACCAGTAAAGGCTTTGTACGGTCTGGACTACCGTTAATTATTGTGTAGATCTTAGCTTGAAAGTCCTACAGAGATCACCAACCCAATTTTATGAACATAAAGAATATCAATAAAAAATAGATAGTACTTATTAATTTCTTTTAAATAAAATGCATAAATTTTCCATAATTTGATAAATGTGTTGATATTTCAGACCCAGACAACCTCCCTGTGTCTGTGAGTGAGTGGTTAAATTCCCTACATCTGTCAGACAAGACAGAAACGTTCATGAACAAGAACTTTGACACAATGGAGCGTGTGATGAAGCTCTGGGAGGTGGAACTGACCAGTGTGCTAGACATCTCAGCCGTGGGACACAGGAAGAGAATCCTAGCCTCACTGGCCAACAGGAAAAAACCCGAGAGACAGTTCTCTAGTCTGGTAGGTAAAGAGAGACAACTTTTACTTGTCTCAAACTTTGTCCATCTTCAGTTTAGTTTCTTTGAGGGAAAAAATACATGTTTATCTGTGATTTGATGAACTACTGAAGCATTTAAGAGAAAGATATGGAGATAACTAACAGTATTCAATCTCAAAGTCCATAAAACAATATAAAATAGGAGCAGAGCAAACACGGACCTCTGAAACATCAGAGGTGGGAAATGGAGGAGTGAGCATCCCCTAAGCACACCTGCCGTATGCTTTTCATGATTAAACATTAAGTCGTCAATTCAGTGTGTAAATAGACTAACAATTAGTATGAAAAACGTCAGTCAGCATTTGACTCAATGATATTTGCTGACAAGGTCATTGTATCGACCATAGAACTTACGAAATGATGGCTTTAAACGAGACTGTTGATATTCTTGTTTCATCAACTTGCTTGTCAATAATTTACCTCGTTTTAGAAATTGTTCATACGTAGAGCATGCTCTTGCGTATCGAATCAACTGAGATATATAGACTATGTATACAGGTGATGAAGGTATATTGCTGCATAAGTAAGGGAAGGTGACGATAGAAAATTTAAAGTCATCAGGTTTATCATATAGCTCGGTTGTTAAATTACCATTAACATCTTTTTCAAGTAAAATATCCATGTATGAAACAGTTTTCCTCTAGTATTTTATAAAATAAAGTATACAAGATAATTCTCTCAAGTGTTTCAATGATGAAGAGGAATATAGATGTTGGATAGTCTCTGCATGAAACATTTTACAGTACAACAGATAAGATACCTGTAATTTTAACTATAAATAGTAATTGATATTGAACCTCAGTATAAATCGATTTGTCCAGGAAGTGTCAATTTTTGATTAAGCCATTCATAGAAAATTGTCCCTTCTACATAATTTTTTTTTCCTTTTGTTACAGAAGAAGCGTACGAAGGATGAGGATAAGCCCTCATCAGAACCAGAACTTAACCTCTACAAGGACTACACTAAGGTCAAACCTCTCGCCTCATCCTCAGAGGAGGAAAACAAGGTATCCCAGAATTCCCTCCCAGACAGCAGCGAGGATGAGGACGTCTTCCGCAAAGAACAGGTAAAGTTATTATAAAGACAATTTAGGATAGTACAATACATAGATTATCCTAAGTGTGGTTTAGAAGTACTGAAACATATATACCAACTATCATATATTGCGTGTGGTTGTCAAAGCAAAAAATAAAGGGCGTCTTTACTATTTGTTTATTCTCTGTGTTCAAATTCAGGATACTTTTAAATTAAATAAATACACTCATTTTACAAAACATTTTCATGTATGCTTTTATAATGTATAAACAAGAATTCCATTGAAATGAACATACTCTAACTGTATGAAACATTAGATATAAAAATAAATTTTGGTCATGTCTGATTTTTGGTAGCTTTCTTTATTCTTGACACATGTCTGTTCTCTATTCAGGGTAAAGCGTTAAGGGACAGTTCCATACACATCAGGCCTCCCCACCAGGCTAACACCGCTACCCCCATCAAACAGTGGAGGCACCGGCCAGAAATGTTGGTCAAGGGCTGCTGTAACTACTCCGCCCAGGTATGTCTTATCAAGAGGTCTTAATATAAGGTTGGAGACAATATTTCTACATAAGGGCAGCAATAAAATTAAAAATCAACTTTTATTCGTGATTTTTTTTCACTTGATACACAAGATTTTAGATTTTCGATGAATTTTGTAATGAAATGAATTAGATCGACAGTCAATTTTAGAAAAAATGTGAAACCCAATAAGATTCACCCTTGTATCCAACTAAAGATACTTTTTTTTGTACAGTTCTCAGGTTTGTTTTTAAAAGTTCAGTACGATTTCTTGGGATGAAAATTGATCTGAGAGGTTTTGAATTTCTTCTGTTTTAGTATCTGGGCTCCACACTAGTCAGGGAACTTGTAGGAACAGAGTCTACAATAGAAGGAATCACAAAACTAAAGGTAAGCACTGGGACATTCCTCTATGTGTAATATAGGCATATAGGTACACAAAAAACATGATGGAGATAGGCATTATAAATATTCACACAATGTACACATACAAAGGGAATTAACTCTGAAAGCATGACATAGTGTTTGTGTATGCTTTTAATATTGGTAACAATTCAGTCTTAAAAACAGAAGGTTCTTCTGATAATTGACATTATGGAATAATATAAATCTTTAACACAGTAATCAATTTAATTAATTCGTCATTAATCAAAAATGTCAGGTATTCATACATGTACCAATTTGTGTTGATGTTTCATTTAATTAATTACTGGTATGATTAAAAATTGACCACAATCTGATTAACAGATGAAATTTAGGAAAAAACTTCAGGTTGGTTCGATGTTGTCCATTTTATGTCGTATATAGTTTGAAATCTTTAAAAACCTTTGTTATTAAAACTTTTCTTGGGTTTTGTGATCTTGATTATAGATATTGCCAATAACTTGTGCATGCATGTGTCAAAATATGTTGTTCATTATTTCAGTAGAATTAAATTTCATTTTTGTTTATTTTCATTAGTTGAAATTGTTAGAAAAGGTAAATGATTTCACAACCTTTAGATTTTTTGTAGCATTTTCCCCCCTTGCATACTTTTTTTTCTGTTCATCGAGTATATAGGCATGTATTGTACAAGAGTTATCCTTCTTTCATCATGTTGAAATATTAACACATTTTGATGTTTCATGTGTTATGTGAGCATGCCCTAATATAAAGAAACTTAAAATAAAAGGTGAAAATTGTTTTAATAAGGTACAATTCAGTTGAAGAATTTTTTAGCCTATTTGTGTAGTTTTAATGACTTTGCATGATTCTTTTCATCAATGCTTAAATAGCATGTCAAAATTAAAACACTGTGTTGCATGTACCATTGAAATCTTTGATTTTACTCTACTCTGCAGCTTATTGAAAATTTCTTAAACTTTCATTTTGATGATCAAGGGATATAATTTACACAAACCTACAATATCTATCTTTGCTCTAGCTATCAAATTAGGGTCAAATCTGTTATACACATAAAAAAAAAAATCTTAACAGTGAACCTTGCATCTTCTGCTAGAAAAAATATAAATAATAAATTCCTTCAAGATTACTATTGAAAAAAAAAGTTACAAATAAGTGAATGAATATCTCTTAATTGACCTGGCTACACAATGAATATGTATTTAAAGATGGTTACTTTCTATGTGTTTTTGAATATAAATTAATCCTTTAACTGTTGGTGGTGAAAATTAAAATGTTCATAGATAACTTAGATTAAAAAATATATTTCATATAAAATACTGAAGTTTCTAAAACTTGTTTAAAAGTAAGACATAGAGTATTGGACCAACTTCAAACTTCCAAACATCTTACTCACAGGTATATGAATACAAATGATTTTACATGAATTTTTTTAAGTCAAAAAAAAAAAAAAATTGATAAAAGCAGAAATCAGTTTATTTTGCACAAATGACAGTCCAGTGATTTCAGTCTTTGAGGCATAGTTTAGTCCTAAATATCAAATTATAGGGAGACAGTATATATAGAAATATTTCATATACAGATTTTATGGATAAAGTTTTTATGCATCTCTATGATATGAACTAATGTACATACTAAAATTACCAATGCCATGAACATGACATTGAACATTACATCTGCCTTTATGGAGGTTGGAGATCTCAGGCCATATTAAAACCTGACTGCTGATATTTATTTCTAGTGGGAGGATTAAAAGATGAAATGTAAACTTAATATTGGACATGATTGGGCCATCACGCTTGAGTAAGCCCAATGCATTCCCAATAACTCTTAATAATTTTCCATCCCATTGTAAGCTCATAAGTCATATGTGATCAAAAGATGCTAGACATAACCAGAGAAATTAGAGATTTAAAAAAGCATATTTCATTTCGGATGCTGAATCCCATGGGAGGCCAAGCCCGGGACTTGAAAGTCATCGTTTTCAGTTTAGAAGACGAGATAGTTTTGTTTTCTTCAGATCCGCAAGTTATATCAAATTTTCCGTGCCAGTACCCCTGATTTCAGATGGGCTTCAAGAGCGAAATTAATTTGAAAAATGCTAATTCTCGGTGTTCATCAGTAGCAGAAATCAAGCGCAAAAAACAGACTATAGCTGGAAGGCCCCTAAGTGATGCGGTCGACGAAAAAAACCTTCAGTTGTGAAAGTGATAAAGGCCACTTGATCATTAATCTTGTGATTTCTACTCCGAGTTACGCATTAAAATTTCCTTTTTCTCTGACAGATGTAATAGTGAAATATGAACTAATACGGATTGTCAGGGTCTTTCGTTTAATCCCCTTGATCTTACTGAATCGCAGCCATTCAGAGCTGTCAAGATTTACTAAATAGCTTCCCTCATGTCTCTGTGTAGCTTGACATCTTAAATTTATATCACTCAGTGATGAAACTGTGTTGTATTTTTTTTTATTATGAGGGAATTTTTAGCTGAGGCAATGTTTCTTAAACTTTTTTTTCAATGAAATGAGAAATATATATCCATCTCTTGCAGCATGAGAAAGCATCAATTGGCATATTTTTGTTTTTCATCTCTTTCTTTGCCATCAAATAATTTTGCAAATTTATTGATTTAATTAAAAAAAAAAGTCTTATGAATGATAATTAAAGATTGTTTTGAAATGTTAATAATGAACAGATAATTTATATTGTAACCATAACATATACATGTGTAATGACTTGCACATGTAATATTCTAAAGGGAATGCATGTTTCTGGTTTCTCTTAAAACATTGAGATCATTTCATTATTCATGATTGTCTGAATTTTCAAATGTTCTCATCAACAGAAATCAGCAGAAGTCATCGCCAAAATTCCCACCATTTTGTTGTCAATATCCTACAAAGGAGTGAAATTCATTGACGCCAAGTCCAAGAAGGTGATCTGTGACCACGAGATAGGGAACATCTTCTGTGCATGCCAGGACGCCCAGAGTATGAATTTCTTCGCTTACATCACACGGGATAACCAGACATCCAGACATTATTGCCATGTGTTCAGTTGTCGGACAGCGGTAAGTTATAACATGTAAACTGATATAGCACACTGGCTGCATTATACTGAGACTGCAGACATTTAACATATTTTGCATATATACACAGATTTGAGGTGGTTGGGGGGGTCTTTAATTTAAGGTTCTTTATGATAAACTGTACTGATACTTTTTTATTGGTCTAACATTTATACTTCTGTACTGCTAATGAACTATAGTGTAATTAATGATAGCCCTTTTTTTTTCTTTGTAAATCCTGTTTGATTATTAATTAAGTAAACCAGTCTTCAATACTACATAATCACTTAAAAAGGAGCTCTAAGCTAAATATGGAATTTTCCCTTTTAAAGAAAGATTTAATTTTTGTTCAGTTTGAATTGGTAATGAATGTGATTTCTATTGATGTTCTGGAGTGGCATAGACAGCCTGGCCCTTACATTTAATATAGAAACAACGAGACACAAACTTGTAAATTCTCTATCCTGGAGTACTGAAATAGCATTATCTCCCTTTGTACTGAATTTTACAGTTTGTTAAACACTTCTGGCTGAGTGATTTCTGAGTTTGGGGGTTTCCATAGATTTTACCCCTGGTTAGATTTAGGGGAGGGGCAGACTGATGAGGCAACATCTGTCAGGGTCCCTCCCCAGCGGGGTGCTGCATCTGTATGTAAGGGGGGTTTGTGCAAGGTGTTAGTGTAAATGAAAATCAGTTGTATGTTGTTATTCATATTATAATTTTCAGAAATTGGAATTAATTTACTTTGAATTGTGCTGCTTTCCAAATTGCATATGTGATGGAATTTTTGATCTCTTCCAGGCTTTTAAGTAATAGAGAAATACAGAATTAAATTACCATGCATGTTTGTGAAATTATTTTCTAATTCAATTAAATACTTTATCTCGGGGTACAGATGTAATTAAAAATTCACTGTTTAAATCATCTAACAAAAAAGCAAATACCAGGAACTCCATTCTTAATCAGACTGAAATTATATTATAACTGCTGTATATACTCTTAGATTGCAGTCATTAGATGAATTTATAATACCCCTGGTAATACATTCAAAGTTTCCTGATTTACGTGTGTAAAGTCAATAGTTTTTGGTGGGTCTGAACAAATCAGCTGTGTATGATAATTGCCTTAATACTGGTATTAAATAAAAATAAATAAAATAAATATTAATACCAATATGAAGTAAACAGACAGTATCCTAACTTTAAGACTTGCATCTAAGAGAATCTATCATGCAAAAGAATTTTCTGCCAAGTACGGGAAGATATTCGTTTTTAGTGTATATTACAATGGAATTTTTATCTGCCACATAAAAGTTGGAATTTTCAAATATAAGTCATTTTATCCCTTTTCCTTCAAAAAAAAAAAATTAAATTAAAAAATCAACAACATACCTTAATTTTGTGTAGAAGAAGGCATAAAGAGTATTTTTAAAATTTTATTTTGTTTTTAATCAATTTCTTTTGGGTTTTCCATTAATTACACCCAAATGTACAATCTAATATTCTCTTCTTTATTTTACAGCTATGTTTACTTAGTTTGTAACAAACAGTCTTAAAATGGACTATATTTAAAAGAAAATTAAGTCGAAGGATCTTGTACGGAAATTGCATTATTAACGATTTCGTAAACTTTCCAAAAATGTGTGCAGCAGTTTCTACGCACTTGACAAGTGAATTATTCTGTAAGATATTTTTATATTGAGTTTGCGCAACCATGTGCATGACCTCATTCTGTAGTAGTTTCAAAATGGCGGAGTTACGAAAGATTTATTATGAAGCTGTAAATACTGTCAGTTGCTAATATTAAAGTGATATATATGTAGATTTTGTGTAAATTATAAGCAAATTTTATTTATCCAATCGATCAATTTTTACGATGTCATTTTATTTTACATTGTTTTCAACAACAAACTTATTAAGAAATCGTTTAAAATTTCAAAAAATCTTTAAATAATGATACATTTATTCATAAAGATTCTTATGAATATACAGTGACTCTTTAAAGGTTTAAATCATGAAAGTTAACCCTTCATACTTTGTAATAATATTCTCCAAATATGAATTACTGAAAGATCTAAGGGCATCGATTAGTTAAGGTACCTAAATATTTTTGCTTCGATAACCAACCCATGAAAACAAGCTTAGTATATTGTTAATATACTGCATGCACATGTGCACAGGATAGAAACATATATTTATAAGAACTTGACATTTTTTTTCTTGATGGAAATAATCCATTTGTTTTGTCCTTCCCTCACGACACACAAGATTATAAATCATCTATTTTTTTCCTTCTGGGTCAATATGCATGGTGATAAATTCATTTTACAATAGAACCCCAGTGGCCTAAATATGACATTTGTTAAGAGAGGGACAAAAAATGCTGAAGCTACAACAAAACTTCTAATGGAAATCAAGCAAACTATCCCCTCTTGTCATTGCCGCAATTAGGGGTGTTTGCCATTTATCATAATGACTAATGCGAATCACGAGCCTTGTGTAATTATGATGTATTTGTTATTGGCTAACATTAAATGATATTGATATATGTGCCTCGAAAATCGCCCATTGTGGTATTGTCCGAACGGCCTTAAATAGATTGATTTAATGGAAGCTGTATTGTACGATATCAATATATGTAGATTTTTTGTCACAGTTTAAATATTGCATATTTTGACTTTTTTCACGAAAGAAAGAGTTAAATTGCCAAGAATCAATGAGAGCACGAATAATGATCCCCCTGATCGAATGATAATGGTATTTATTTGATATAAAAGACACACACCTTTTGTGAGGATATTTGGATGCAAAGAAGGTAAAATGCGATGACTTTGATTGTGAGTCCTTATCTGATGACGGGAACAAAAGATTTAAATCGTCGGGGGACAAAGGTCACCGATTGCTGACAAAAGTCGAAGGGCTCCCCCATGTCATTGAAAATAAAGTGGTTTTGTGCCAAGAGGCAGTGGGGCACATGCAGATAAAAAAGAGTTAATTTTCATTGACAAATTTTCTGAATGAATTGTGTAACAATGCTTACGGCCAACAGGAGTTTAGGATTACACCAAGACACTAACAGTGTATGCTGTAGGCATCCACGAACCATTTCTATGGTATACCCCCTGTATCTGTATGTTCATTTCATAGGCAATGCTTACTAGGCAAATTCTTGAACAATTTCTTCTCCTTAAAAGCAGTATCAAATTATATATATCATTCAACAATTAAAATTGCCAATATATACAAAGTTAAAAATTTACAATTTATATACTAACTTGATTTTCAACGAAATTGGACATTTTATAAATATATTGAATAGGGTTATCTCATTCAACAATTAAAATTGCCAATATATACTTATAACGTAATAAAAATTTACAATTGATATATAAAAAGAATATGTTCATTTCAAGGTACTTTAAGACTGGCTAAAAAGTGAAGTATTTTTCCTTATGATTCTATATTCTGACTCAGACTTGTTAGTGCATATTGATTCATCATTACCCAATCTCACATTTTGTATTTTTATAAAACCTAAATGTATATATGTGATAGGTAGTATTTGGTCCCATTTGTATGTGATATATTACTCATTTCCGTTTCTCATGTATACAAAAAATCATGGCTTCAGGAGAGAGATAGCTACCATGATTAAGGATTGTATGTAGAGAATTGATAAACTCGTAAAAATCACCCCAACCCTATCAAGTATCATACCAAATGTAATAACGAGATCCAAGCAAAACACTCTGTCTCATTCAGTCAGTTTATCCAAATATTTCTTTTTGCTGATACAATTGTGAGGATTTTACTGTTAATTAGGGGCAGTGAATGCGATCAGCACGCTCCATTAAGTATCCACGGTGATGACATGTTTACCTAGGGCTGGACGTCCACCAGGGTCATCCCACATATTTGTTGTGGCCTCCGATTGTTTATAGGTTTCATTGTCAGGGAAAATGTACATCAACAGTTTAGTATTTTGATCCTTGTTTGTGGGCAGTGTCAGTGGGCTATATTTATTATTTGGGTTTTTATGGCCACAACTTTGCAGGATATTTTGTACTGTTAAGTGAAGTCATTTTTTTTTGTGGTCAGCAGATTTTTTTTCTGCTTAGGTCATCTATTCAAGTTTTTTTTGATTTTAAAAAGAGATACATGCACATCCTGATTTGTCACACCTTAACTTTCCTATTATAAATAATGCAGCCTTTAGCATTCAAATATATGTATACATCACATTGTGTTTATAAGTCTATTTACATGCCTTGTACACAGGAGCTTTACTTTATGTATTGGTATAATTATGAAACATTTAGTATGATATATATAACAAAATTGTATTTTAGTTGATATAACATTTGAAAATTTTATGCCAAGAAAACCATTGTCACTCAAGGCATCTTGGTTGATGTTGGTTTTCTTGGGATGAAAATTTTCAATGTTTCTTCAACTACCTGCCACATGCAGTTTTGTCACATTATACTGAATGTTTTCAGGAATGCATAAACCAGGCACTTATAGGTTTCATGCAGTCAATAATTTTTTGAGTGTCAAGTAATGTTGACTCTTGCTACTTTCTTATCCCTTTGGAGGACATGGTTTCATTCTTCAAGGGGATTAGTATTTTTAATCAGTTTTTCTATGAATCTGATTCAACTAATTTTAAACATCAGTCTAAGTAATGAGATGATTGTTTATGTTGGATTTATTCACTGCTTATTAATAAACAAAGTATTAAACAATTCTCCATCCATTGTAGGACCTAGCAAGGGAGGTAATCCTGACCCTGGGAGAAGCGTTCGAGGTGGCCTACCAGATGGCGCTGAAGGACAAAGCGATGACGGAGGCAACGGAATTCGAACAGAAACTGAGTCAGAGCGACACGGACGATTCCAGTATATCCTCATCTAAAGCCTCCATACACACTGTCTGACACCTGTCCACAGCTTACAGGCAGGTGACAGCTTTGTACATCTTCATGTTCTCTGTGATATATTGGGGTACTGGTCCCCATTGTTTTAGGATGTACTAGCTGGCCCATAACTTTGTCTTTATTAAATGAACTTCACAGTTACTGGTTATTGTACCAATTATCCTACCATGTGGCTTGATGAGTTTGTATTTTAAATGAAGACAATATTACAGTACTAAATTAATATTAAATGATTTTTCTGTAATATTTCGAAAGATTTCTTGAAGATAAATTATTAAGCTGATATTAAAAAAGACAAAAATGAAAGTACCAAACAGGATATTTAAATGTCATAAAATTTTCAAAGTTATTCAACATTGTGGTTGCTTCTGAGGTTATTCCCCTTTTCTCATAGGCGGACTTGGACTGCATACACCCAATCACCTTCCTTAATTACAAGGTTAAAGGACTTTAATGCTAAAAAAATTACAGCCTGCATAACTCGGATGAAAGATTACACAACTGTCAACAGTTATGATATCGATAAATAAACATGGCCATGCAATCAGCAAGGGAAGGTTCAAATTGTAATTTTTGGAGTCTCCGATTTCACGATCACATAATTCGTACCTGTTAGCACTTATTTAACGTGTAACTAGCGTGTTCATCCTGCGGCCTTCTCTTCTTGTTAGATTAAAAATTAATTCTGAAAGCATGCCTTATTCGGTTTATGTCTTGGATCTTTTTCTTTGAAAATCGGCCAAACTCTAGAGAGTAGATTTTTTAAAGCAAAAAATAAGTTTAAAAAAATACGTGAAAAGAAGTTAATTGCAGAAGTATATTAAATTTTATATGTTGTGGTATATACTTGAATTTATATGATTGCAGATGTTCTTGAAAATGTAGATCATTAATGGCCACCGATCCTGGTGTCATTTCGAGGCGTTCATTTTTTCTACTAAATTTGACGTTGATTGTTCATGGCCAGTGACACGCTATGATTGCTGTAATTTGATCTTATTTCTGACTTTATTTTCTTTGTATGCTACGGTCTTGTGTCAATACATGCCAAGTTACGCTACCGTTCCTCTATGGAAACATAATAGGCTTGACCCTGATCTTGTGTCTCGCTAAATCAACTCGATTGCACAATGGCAATTTCAACCAGAGTCGCAGGGCTCAATTAAGTGTCATTAGGACATTTAAAAGTGGGGGCGGAGCTTGCATATTCTAAGAGAAGGGGTGGGAAGATATTTGAGAGTTAGGGGAAAAAATATAATTTGTTGTTTGATGTTCATTTTATTTGATTTATTGAGTGGTTTACGTATTTATGAGTTTGTGATAATTTTTTAGTAAGTGTTTAGCAGAGATTTTTTATGCCTTAATTACAAAGCATGATGCAAACTTTTTTCATCAAGCGAAACTAAATATACGAATATTGCATCATTTAGCATTACCAGGGCATACATGACATAAATTGCACTAACGTTACTTTATGAAAAAGATAGTGCAAAAGAGATCATCAAAGACTAGAATTGCCATCTTCAAAGTTTCTGTGACATAAAAACGTAAATCGATTAAATTATCTAAGTATGCACGATGTACAATATAATGCATAGGTATCGTACGAAAAATAAAAACGTATGTGAAAGGGAGAATGGAAATGAAAATTACTGTCTTCTATATTTTTGCGACACTCAAACTGATCGATTGAATGCGCATTTAAATATAAATCATCTTTTAAAAGTTCATTTTGATTTTGCCATTATAGCGAGACTGTCCAAATGATAATTGGATATTTGCACGAATCTGAAATTGCGATTTGACAACTGTGATACAGATTTCTTTGCTAAATCTCTAGAAATCGCATTCATGGCCAATCCTAGCATTCATTGTTTGATAACGTAATGGTAGTTATCAGTACTAAGGGATCAAACCTTATGTTCAATATCGCAAAAAAAATTAAAACACGCTGTGATGTATGCCAAAATAGTTTTTGAAAGCTGGCTGGCATAATCGTCACATGATCTATATATATTGATTATTACGATCAATTTAAATGAATTATCTCGATAAGATGTTCAAATAACTTCTTCTTAGTAAATTGCAAGAAAAATTTGATAAAGAAAAAAGTTATTAGGATTTAAGTTGATAGAATAAAATAGGCGAAAACCCACTTAGCAAAGTTAACATTTCAAAGACATTTCAAAATAAATTTTCGATTAGGACGTATGCTTTCTAGATAGGCTTTTTGAAACACATCATCAGAAATTCTCAGCAAAACAGTTTAAGCCAGTTCATTTATCCATGTTGTCTTTTTATGAATACATTTATTGCATCCTTTCTGTTTACTGTGCAAGAAAAAAATATGTACATGTACAGTCATCACAACTTTCTGTCATCCGAAATGCACTGCATATGAGAAAGAATAATCTTATATTTAAGTTGTCTCTCTTGTTGGATTGAAGTGAGAAAAGAATTATGGTGGTGGGGGATTAAAAAACTGACCTAAAAATTTTTAAATATGTCATAAAAAGCCAAGTTAACTTATTGTAAAGACTTTTTGCTTCATGAATATATAATTAATAGCAAAATGATCAAGCACAATTCATAAAGAGTATTTAAAATCTACTGTTGACTTTCAAGTTCATCTACACAAAATTTCAAGAGCTATTATTTGTATTTTTGCCAAGCTTTCCATCAGCTCTCTATAAAAGTAAAACTTTGCATTGAGCATCAGACTAATATTAACAGTCCTTGAGTCGAAAATATTGAAGACAGCTGCATTGTCATGGAGGAATGTTGGACAAAGGTCTTTTTACAATCAGGATTAAAATGGAAAGTTTCAAGAAAATGTAAATAATCTTGGGTGCATTAAAGTTAATTTCAGTATAAAATGACAGCTCAAGAATTATCAAGGGTATAAGTTATCCAATAGCATTAATTGCTTCCAGTTTTACTGAATTCAGTTTTAAATCAGCATCCTTTCAAGTTTCAAAATTTCAACATATACTGTCATTATTTGAATCTACTGTCTTCTTTGAATCACTGCTGGCTGTGTTACCATTTTCTTTATTTCTCTCAAGAAGATTCAAAGCACACCCTGTATCTGTGTAGGTATTCACACTAGTTCTTGCACTCCAAGTTTGACTCATTCTTCTCCTGTGAAGAATTTTCCTGAAAGTCACAAAGTACTTGGACAAGAATCTGAGGTACCCAAGCTGGACCTCGGGCAGTCGAATTGCGTAAATGATGGGATCGCACAGAGAATTACACAGCAAAAGGATATACAAGTAGTTATTGGCCTCTACAAACTTCACAATGTAATCTCTGATTTTGGATTCATCAATGTGAATTTGAATAATCAGGGCCAGTTGAAAGATCATGCCTGGTAGCCAACAGGCGGCAAATGTTCCAATGATCATTAATGTGGTGACAAGAGCTTTCCTGTTGTGCATTCTGTTCTTGGACATTGTCACTCTGAGGCTGTTATGGTGTTTGATTTTGCAATAAAGTGCTGTGTAAATGACAGTTATTCCTAGAAAACACAGTATGGTAAGAAGAATGAGCAGATATTCTGCCTGGTAGCTGCTATACAGGGCTCGTTCACAGATGTTGAAGTCTTTAAAATGTGGAGGCTTTCCTATTCCTGCATAAAAGTTGGAAAATCCACCCAGAAATGAAATGACCCACAGAATAATTATCATGATGTTAACTCGGCTGGGACGCATAATGTGGTGGTAGTGTAGAGGTTTAATAATGGCCACATAGTGATCCTGTGCCATGGCGAAAAGGTTCAGGAGGGAGATCAAATGAGCAGTGACGTTGATCGAAACCACAAGCTGAAATCCACAAGATGACACTAAGCGTTCTTCTTGAGAATGGAGGTGGAATATCCGAGGTGGATTCATAACTTTGTTCAAAATGTGAAACACAATGCTGACCACGATCATTATGTCAGATGCAGCAAGGCTTAGTATCAGTCGAAAGTGAGCAGTAAAGAGATTTGAGGGCACATGGCTTGTAGCCAGAATGGAAATAATGTTGGTACCGAGAGCTAGAACACACAAGACCATCATAACAATAGCATCGGGCTCTTGGAGGTATTTCCCTGTGTCAAGTTTCATAATGTCTGACACATTGAAGGATTCAATGAATTTCACAAATTCTTCTGCTGTAAGGTTTTCCATTGAGCTTTCTAGATGAGTCATATTAGGTCTCATTTCAAATAGCTCCATGTATTGCATCGCCATAATTAGCAAAAGCAATTCCACTGTAAACTGTTGGTCATAGAAGTTACATGGTATCTATTTGTGACTGAAAAAAGGAGAAAAGAAATTTATTTTTTCAAATCTTCAAAAGTATATATATGAATCATGATTCACAGTGAAAATATAGTATCAGAACATTCAGTACTTTGATTTTTAGCTTTTTTGTATCTGAAAAATGTTTCCTTTCAGAAAAATACAATATGATTATTTCAAATATGTTGAAAGTTAAAGAATTCTAATATTAATATAATCATTACCCAGAAATCTATCTTGCATCAGTCAGTGGAGAACTAAATTGTGATTTTGGTGTTTTTTAAAAAAAATTAGAATGCTGTAAAAGCACATATTTTTGACAGTCAGGGGCATAACTTAATCAATGAGTTACTTCTCTTTGCTATGACCTATTTTTCCCAGCCTTAGTAACTCAAACACGTTATTTTTCCAAAATAGCTTCAATAAATTAATATTTCCATTTCCAATTTTTTTCTCTGTGATATCTCTTTGAAAGTTGGGGGAATTTATTTCTTGATAATTCTGCCGGAATGTAAATTAGACAGGTCGATAGGTCAGGAGCTAAGGAGGCCTAATACGCATGCAAATCTCGTGCGCATCTGTCTCTGTGTCTGACATTAAGGAGGCCAAATTTGCATGTAAATCTCGTGCGGCTGCCTTTGTGTTTGACGTCAGTGGGTGAGGACTATTGAAATTGACATGGAAGACCTCGTGTAATTTAAATCTATTAATCTACATTTTTAAAGTCTAAATCTACAATTTTATTTCACAATGAAATGGAAAAATAAGGAATCACTGTCTAGTTAGTGTAGTATTCCAGGGACATCAACGATAGTGGGAAACATGGGATAATTTATGCATAACGGGTTTCGCCCCTTATGCAGATTCTCCCATGTTTCCCACTATTGTTGATGCCCTGGCATACTACACTAACTAGACAGTGATTCCTTAAATAACTTGTTTAAGTCATTTTGTGTCATTCCTCCCTAACTTCACACCCCGTGCACCAAAGGATTTTGCTCGTGCACCAAGACAAAAACAAATGTTTGACTAAATTTAAATCTTCCTCAATGCAGGAAAAGTGTTCAAAGTCTTGGGAAAAGTGGGGAATTTTTTTTATTTAATGATAAAAATTGGAAATATACAGCATGAGGATAAAACCACAAAATAAGGTGTAAATGCTGTTTGTCTCCACCTCCTCACCAATTCTCCATTGGAGTCAGTGAACTCCATCTAGTATTACATAATGGAGTCCCAAAATGCAATGCAAATTGGCAGGAAACACAAAATTTCCAAGAAATCAATGTCCAAGTAGGATATAAAAATAACTTGTGTGTGTAAAATAACTTATTTAAGTTATTTTTTTTAATAACTTGTTTGAGTTATGCCCCTGACTGTTAGAGGGGTCAAATTTTCATGGTTGAGGAAAATATATTGGTTCATGAGGATTTGATTTCGTGGTTGAAGAACTGTTCAAAAGTAATATCTGTGAAAAATTGCATTTCGTGGTGGACATAAATTCCTGGGTCTCTTCATACACTGGATTTAGAATTGCCATAGTAAAACCCCCATGAGATAAATTTACAGAAACCCAAATTAAAAAAAAAAAAGAATTTCATATTTAAAACATTTAATTTTAAAATATCTTGTAGTTCAATAATTTTTTTTAACCTGCTTATATAACCTTATTCTTGAGGAAAAAATCAACATTTTTTGTCAGTACATATAAGTTTTAGATTAGCACAACTTAGTAAACTAAATAAGGACATATTATGATAATATGACAAGTAAATTTTAGATTGGCACAACTTAATTAATTGAATGAGGACATTTCATACAATAGCAAGAGTTAAAAATTGTAATGATACTTACTAGAAAACGGTTTTAAATTATTGTAATCCTGCTCAGAGGCAAATAATCCAAGAAATGAATATCCTCTGGCAATGGTTGAAATAAATATGGAGCAAAAAAAAAATGAACAGATTTTCACAGTTTCACTGGATTAAAGGATTATGAGTCGGAACTGCAAGCAGAAAGTTTAATTGACAACTTTCTTCAGGATTAATTTTATCTTAAGGTCATATAGCCAGATTTAAGGCCGTATGGCCAGATTACAATAGATATTAACCTGACGGTAAACCTTATATATATTGATATCAATAATTTATTAATGTTGTATGACTGTGATACTGCCATTGAGAATAATTGAAATTGGAGAAATGGGAATGTGATATAGCAGCTAGATGTTATATATAGTTCCATACAGCCAAGAAATAGGAAAAGTAAATTGTTCATACCACTTGTGAAATTTTGAAATCAAATTAAAAAGAAAATGCATAGTCAATATCATGTACTCCATCAAAAAGATAGCAATAATTGAAAAAAATTTATTAATTAATTGCATAATGAAAAAAATAAAATCAGTTTTCTTAAAAAAAAATTTGAAAATGAAATGCTCATTAACCAAAAATTTCACTCATGCATGATAATATTCTGAATTATAGGTTTAACTTTTTAAAGAAGAAACTGGCAATCAAGAAATAAATACATACCTCTATGAATTTAAATTCATGATGTTACCTAAGCCAGTATCATCACAAAGTTGCACGAAAATGCATAGAAAATATACAAACAAGAAATAAGCATGAGTGCCTGGTCTTAATAGTGACAGCTATTTGGTTAATTACTGACAAGAACTCGCGGGCTTTGGCCATGGGACAGGGGAAAGATGGGGTAAATAATATCCTCTGAAGTAGGCCTGACCTTATATCCAGTGCATACAGTTTATTACACTTGTAACAAGTTTGAAATGTTTTATATGACATTTTATTATTAATATCAGGGCCATGGGCTAAGTATGTATGTGAATTATTACTGTGCATGATGAATATACTAATCATTAGCTGAAGATTACAATGATTTTGTTGGGTCCAGTAAAGAGTTCAAGATAATTTGAGAATACAAGATATAATGCATTAAAAAGTGCAATTAGTTCAAAACATAAAGTATTAAAATACTTCAAACAAAGGTGGTTTTGATGTAAATTTCAAAGTTACCGGTATTCAAGATACTGAAGTTTAATTGTAATTTGAAACCATTGCTTCAAAGTGACTTGAGAAATGAGAGCATTGCACCTTAGGTAGAAATTTACATCTTATATCAACATATAAAATAAGGCTCGATCCTTGAATTTATACAAAAGTTACATTGAAATTATCCAAAAAAATCAGATACCATATAAGTTATCTTTAAAAAAAATATCTCTCCATCTTTGCTTAATACATGGCAATTTTGACAAAGAAGTTAAACTAGCCTTTTGCTATAAAGACTTCTAGATAGTAGATTATCTGACATTTATGGTATGATGGCCTATTTGTAGAGATACATTATTATCTTATTTATTAACCTGTCACCCTCACTATGTCACATTGCTTCCGTAACCACCAGTACATGGTATTTCTCAGCATAATATTTACTGTGTATCTGGTTTATTTTTACAGGAAAAGAACAAAGAAGAAATATGCCCCCAGTGACCTTGAACCATGGACTTCGTAGCAGCACATCTAGGGCAATATAGATACACAACAGAGTGCCATATATATCATAAACAATAAGTGACCAGTGGCCATATTGAACAATTGGAACAAAGCTTTTGTACTGGTACAAGATACTGCAGCAATGCAGGAACATGCCATGCACAAATAAACAAGGACAAGAGTCACTGTTTTAATCCTGAAATCATCTGAGAAAATCTTACTTAAATAATTCCAGAACTGATACTTTAAAACATGCATGTCATGTCTTAAAAATGGACTTTTGAAGTTGGACTTCAAAAATGATGCAAATCAATAAATTGGTCCTTTTTCCCTTTTTTCTGGACTGCACATGCTGCATATGTGAACATGTTACATTATTTGCTAAAAAAGAATTGAACATCATGCCATTTATTTCTTCAATTTTTACAGTCATATTTTCAAATGAGAATGATTTTTAAAAATTGACTGTAAATCATTTGCTTTGTTAAAAAGATACTTTTCAAGCATGTTTTGAATTTAAGTGCTACATGAAACCAACTAGCTGCTTTTTGAAAATAATTACTTAATATTTTGCATTTGTAAACTTTATTTCCAGTAATCTGTACATATTTTAATTTATATATAGTCACAGGATGTTTGGAACAGTATACCCATCTTGTAGATACAGAATTGACTGTATGTGTATAATTCAGACTTGCAATAAATAATGTACATGTAAATATTTGTTTTATATGGTTGCAGAAGAAAGTTGCTTAATATTGGTGCTTTATGTAAATCCTTTTTTTATCCATACTTTGTGATGTAAACAGATATTCGAGTGTTATAAAATATGTAATATATAAACTTTTAAGTTAATAAAATTGCACAAAGTATTCATGTGCATATTGTAAATATATATATTTTCATAAAATTCATTGCTTTAGAAATGAAAGAAATAATCATGATATGTTCTGAACATATGGGTCATGAAGGCCATAATTTAAAAAAAAAAATGGAAGCAATTTTAGATTGACTTGAAACTCACCAAACTCTGAGACCAGGCTGACTCAATTTTACAGCTAGTAGACATTTCTTAAAATATACTTTATGACCTAATTAAAAACTTATCTTGATATAAGTGTCATCAAAATGAAACTGATATATTTGTTTAATGATAGACTGTCAAATACTTAATCATGTACACCTGCGTTAAAGTCAATTTCAGTCTCATTTTTCTCAGGACTGTGAAATGTCATATTAATTAGACAAAATCAAATTTTAATTTCATGAATTACTTAATTTTTTGTTACATCTTATGAATGGTAAAATAAGAATCTCTGACTGCAGATGAAAGATGTACATATCTTAAATACAGCTTTTATAATGTCATCATCTTTGTTTGAACTCAGTGATTTTTTTTTGGTTTCCATAATAATGTTATAATATGCCATTTCAGTTTGTTTCATTTTGTGCAAATATGTCTTTGTCAAAATCGTGGAGGTCAAGTCTTAACCTAAAATCAAACAGCTTGTCATTAATGTACTCACATCAATGCTCATTTATATGTAAATTCTACTTATTAATTTAATATGAAACTGAAATGGATTACCAAAGTTCCCATATGCTGTGTACTTATTTAGTGCAATATGGAAAAAAAAACAGTGGTCAGGTTATATCATGTAGGTCAATTACCTGTTACATTTATTATGTTTTGTATGACAGCAATACATTCCTCTCTGACTTAGAGATTTTCTGTATAGCCATATATTGTAGCCTAATAGATAGGAAATAAGTGGAAAAATGTCAATGTGAGATTAAATTTAATGCATTACTAACAATTTTAAACTGTAATTTCTTTTACAAAGGGCTTTCTTTTTCATATGTTTTTAGTATATATATGCTTAAAAAATCTATAAGATTATTTCTTTTGTTATAGGCTTGTAAGTAAAAGTCAAACGACCTTTTTTTGTCCAGAAATGTATGGATAAACAGGGTGAATTGTTATGAGTTAGATAAATTGTTATGAGACTGGAATAAACAACAGGCAAGAAACATGTATCTTTTTGCTTTTTTTCCCTCCAGGGGTAACCTAAAGACAAAAACTAAACAAATGCTGCAAATAGTTTCATAGCATTAAACAATTGTTTATTACTCTTTAATTGGCAGATTAATGTAATAACAACCTTGCTCTATATCCCATGAGAAAGTCAAAAACCCTATGGAATTTGGAAACAAAGGTTCAATTTCTATACAAGACCTTAAACTCTTGGTCATTAGGCCAAGGTGTGGCCTCAAGATTTGTTTGCAAAGAGCATTGCAAAATATTGAGCATGTTGAGTGTGAAGAATTCATTTAGATACTTTTTGTTTTCCATTTGTTATCCATTTGTTAACAATTTTGTTCTGCTAAGATTTATGTGTGAAGAACAAGAAATTATCCGTATTTGTAACCATTCTAGTTTGTAGTCTATTACAATAATTAACATCCACACGAAAATAAGGTAATGACGTAGTTTTATTTTAAAAAATTGGCAGATTAAAGAAAACATGTATCTTAGAATTGCTCTGGATGATGCCTTAACCTTGAACATTTATTCCCTTTTAAATAATACATGTATTCAGTTTCACCGGTTGCGTATATACTGATCTTTATATAGCATTCCACTTGGAAAACATTTAGATGAAATCAGTATATTTGATCCTCTTGGAGTTTGCATCCCATAGTTTACAGTTGCATAACGTAATATGATATGTTTTGCCAATTGCATCTTTCAAAAGTAACATACTGCTTTTTATCTATATTTCTGTCAATTAAACGAGCAGAGAATTGCATCTCTTATCTAGAACTCTTTTTTTATCAGTCAGTATATCTTTACGAATTAATCACAGAGTGCAATTGTTACAGACCAACAGCATCACGGTACACGTATTTATAAAGGATCAAGGGAGGGAAAAAAAATCTCATGTAATGCGCAGATTTTCAGACTTCTGTAACTTAGCCTAAAACAATTAAAACATTATCACACTGTGTATCTATATGTTATACAATCTTCTTTTTTACAGATAACGGCAAAATTTTATATCAGTCAAAAATCTTCCCTTTCCATGCACTTCCTCTGCATTAAGGTTGTTACAGAGACACCGGAAATTCACCCATCAACTTGGAACTTTATGTCATTAAGCTTTTCTCTTTCACCAGTTGTGGTTTCGTCATTATCAGGAACTACTTTTTGTCTTCCCATCAAATGGCAGTTGGCTCTATGTTTTGTGTTTCCTTTGATCACTTGTGTCCAAACAAAGAGATGAGTGAAATGGAGTTTTAGAAACAAATATGTTCATTTATGACGTAATTTGAAACATTACGCCAGAAGTGAAAGAAAAATTCCAAGAGTTTTATTCATGAAATTTTAGATGATGAATTTTTCTTCGTGTTCTGTATCTGTGGTTTATGCGAGGGTCACTCAAAACTAGGTGACTGAAATACTGTAGTGAAAATATATCCCTTAAAATCTTTTCTAATAAAAAATGTTTCTGAGAAAACATTTTTCATCCATTTAACATTTTTTTTAAAAATACTGTAAAATCAAACATTTTCGTGGGGGTCTAATTTTGTTGTTTTCGAGGTATGAGGAGACCCACGAATTCATGTCCAACACGAAATGTAAATTTTACATACATAACTACTTAGCAATTCTTCATCCACGAATTCAAGTCCCAACGAACCAAGAGTTTTTACTCAAACCACGAAAATATGTGATTTTACAGTATATTCGCCATAAAGATTACTTTTGTAGTTATTACATACATGTAATTATACATTAGAAATTGAATAACATTTTACATTTTGTAATTTACATTTAGTACAGGATTATAAATATGCTAATAATAATATCAATGACACAACCTTTTTATAAATTTTAGCTTAATTGTCCACGAACTTTCTGGACAACCCTCGTACAATGTACATGTACAAAGGTTGATTCAAAAGTAATGTCACAACTGTTATAAAATTTAAAAGAATCAAATGTTTAAGCTGCAAAAGTTTTACCATGATTCCGTTACCTATAAACATTTTTGATTTTTAACAATAAATTGGTCCTATCATATTGAAGTCAGTTGTATGAAATTTTTTTTTAAATATTAAAGTGAGTATACAAAGTTCGGTTTTGTCCGTATGACAAGCATGTTACCGACGTCGTTCGTTATGACGTTAATTTTTGGCTCCAATTTTTGAGTTCAACCACAAATCTTTTAGTCTTTCAATGTTTTTTGAGTAATATTTACCACAATTTTGCTATAAAGAGTTCTGATTATGAGTTGTAATATTAAAATTATTTGAACTTTGTCCAAATTATCTCATTTCTAAATTCATTCCCCTTGAGAAGATTTTAGGTTTCAGTATTAGTGACTATTCTACGGAAGCGTATTAGTGCCACGCAATATTTTTTAAAAGGTGGTAATACCAACTTTAAAGTTGGTAATTCCAACTTTAAAGTGGAAATTCCAACTTTAATCTTGGCTTTTCCAACTTTAAAGTTGGTAATTTTCCTGTAGAAAAGCCAATATCAAAGTTGGAAAAACCAACTTTAAAGGTGGAAAAACCAACTTTAAAGGTGGAAAAGCCAGGATCAAAGTTGGAATTACCAACTTTAAAGTTGGAAAAGCCAAGATTAAAGTTGGAATTTCCAACTTTAAAGTTGGAAAAGCCAAGATTAAAGTTGGAATTACCAACTTTAAAGTTGAAAAAGCCAAGATTAAAGTTGGAAAAGCCAAGATTAAAGTTGGAATTACCAACTTTAAAGTTGGAATTACCAACTTAAAAAAAAAATATTGCGAGGCACTAATACGCTTCCGTACTATTCAGATTACTTGAGCGTCAACTCTCTTCTTCCTCAGTTAAAAATGTTTGAAAAGTTGGAAATCTGACCAATGCAAGACTTGACGTCCTGAAATATACTACTAAAAGGGATAATTAATACAAAAGTTGCATAAAATACTAAGTACCAATATAAATGGAAGTCAGATGACTGGAAGAGGAAAGTGCATGGAAGATTAGCCTATCACGTCACTTCCTTTTAAATCAATTCTATATATGAGAGCATAGCAAAAGCAGCGTGCACTGCTGAGTGCTTGGCAAATGACAGCTGCTAGGGAAGTACCTATTTTGTTTACCGACTTACCCGGTAGATTGGTCGGTACCAGGGCTCGAACGTACGACCTTCCGATCACCAATGGAGCACTCTAATGATAAATGGCTTGTTGTTATTGTCTTGGAGTAATATGGAATGTCTTGGAATGGTTTATTCTGTCTTAACAAGTTCTTTGTTATTATCGTTTTTGGCAAAGTAACTTGGCAGGAAATATCATAGAATCACTGCAATGTTTTTGAATGTTGACTAAATGAAAATGCTTTATTATATGTTCCATAACTAAGTAACATAATTATATTTATTTCAATTTTCATCTGTTAAATTAAAGTTCATTCATCTTTTTCAACAAAGTCGCCGTTGCTTTGAATATAATTATCACATCACAATAATTTACACTAATAAAAAGTCACTTTTTCCACCGCACAAAATGAATTCAACATAAGTCTTATATTTAAAGCCTAGTGTCCTTTTAGAGGCTTTCCCTACGACACTAACATTCACTGTCTGCATGTAACAATCTGAAAATAATAGCACAAGGTTTTATGGTATATATCTAAATGATATTTAATTGTTATATGATTGAATGTAAAATTTAATATTTGAATAACATCAGACACGTATTTATTTGTAGACTATAGTTGCTACTTGAGTCTTGTCAGTCCATCAAGTTTAATTTTGTGTGATCTGATTAAGGATTGATTGGCTTGTAATGCTTTTATTTCTGTCAATAGTTTGACGGACACCTTGAGGAATCTACAATTTCTGTTTTTTACTCATCCATGGATTTTTTGAACAAGATCAACTCTGACAGTCTTACTACATGTAGTATGTTTATGTTTTATCTAACTATTTTGTCACCTTATTGAATATCTATATCAACATATTATTTTTATCATAAAAATTGGAGAGAAAAATCGTTTCCATGAATGAAATATATGGAGATAACGAACAGTATTCAAGCTCAAAAGTACATCAAAAGTACATCAAACATTTGCAAAATTGGAGCAGAGTAAATACGGACCTCCAAATCATCATAGGTGGGATCAGGTGCAATGGAGGAGTAAAATCCCCTGTCGACCGGTTATTTACACATGCCGTGTGCTCCTTTTGTCATGATCGGGAAATAACGAAAAAAATCCGTCGACCATTGTTTAAATAATGGCCTGACAATAAGTATGAAAAACGTCTGTCAGCATTTCATATTATCATAAATTGTACAGTGTATTTGCTGACAAGGTCATTACATATATCGACCACAGAACTTAAGAGATGATGACTTTACACGAGACTGCTGATATTCTTGTTTCACCAACTTGTTTGTTAATAATTTAACTCGTTTTAGAAATTGTTCATGCGCAGAATATGCTCTTGCGTCTCGAATCAACTGAGAGATATACATCCCGTATGCAGGTGATGAAGGTAGACATATATTGCTGCATAAATAAGGGAAGTTGACGATTGAAAAGTTAAAGGCATCACGATTGTCATAGAGCTCTATTGTTTGATTACCATTAACGTCTATCCAAATATGAAAGAGATATGCCATACTCTGTGGTATCTTTTATTTCAAGCTCACCGGGATAGCTTATCGACACGAAAATGGGAAAAAAGTAATGTCGTTCGATCATTAGATATATCTAAATGAAGAGTTGATACCAAAGCAATTTGTTTCTTCTTCTAACGTAAAGGATTTTGATCGAATTGTGCTTCATATGAATACAAAAAATAATAATAACGGGGCGTAATTGGTACCCATGGGAATTCCAAAAGATTGTTGGAAGATGTGGTCTCCAAAAACCTTATAGATATTGTCAATCAGATACTCGAACTTCATTTTAATATCAACTTCAGAGTACTTGTGTGTACAATCTGAATGTTTTTTTTTTTTTGACAAACTACATGTAATTTTGCAAATGACCACTGACAAGGTAAGTAAATTTACGAGTTCCATTTTTATTGAAAAAGCAGCTGTCAATGATGTCAGAAAGCCTGGACTTTAATTTATCATGGGGAATAGTTGCATATAAAGTTGAAAAGTAGTAAGTTTTTGTGTTATTGATTTTGGTAAAATTTTGTGATTTCAAATGTTCCAAAAGGTCCATGGAGTATCCACATCTAATTTACAACACTTCTTGAATTTATTGTTGCACAGTACTCTTGAAGTTTCTCCTTCACTACTGTTAATATCTTAGTGAGAAGTAAAGAAAGAGGCTTGGTTGAACATTTACTGAAACCCACTTTGTAAGGATTCTTATGAAGTTTCGGTAAAGTTCCTTGGAATTTAAGTATCCACATCTGATTTACACCGCTTCTTCAGTATATTGTTGCACAGGACTCTTTCAGTTTCTCCTTCACTACTGTTGAAATTTAAGCGAGGAGTAAAGAAAGAGGCGTGGTAGAACATTTACTATTACCAGCATGCATTTTTGTAAGGATTTTCATGAAGTTTTGGAATCCAGTATAGATATGGTAATTCAAAGTCATGTTGGTTTTGGAGAATATTAAAAATATTCTAAACTGACATACAATATGAAGTCTTTTAAATGTTAAGATTACTGTGCATTATCATTTAACTAAATTATTTTGCTTTTAGTTGCTTAAAGTCTTCAAAACTCGCACGTTCCCTCTCAGTCAAAGTGCACCTGACTCAAAATATGCTTGTTTACCACAAATCTAATTCTCATTCTTAAATCATTCGTATTCGTACAGTATGCATTTTAAGTCATTAAAATATTCGTGTTTTTTTAATTATTAAACAGGACTCTTGTTTTAATTCCAGTTGAAAGATACTTATTCCATTGGGACATACTTCTCAATTTATGATGATAAATACAATCATTAATCCAGGAATCCTTTAAAAACACATAAAGCTTCCAACCAATGTCAATGTGTATATAAATAGAACATTGTTTATACAGCTTTGTCGAATTCAACCAAATACTAGCAATATGCAAATCTATGGTTCACATGTTTTCTTTAAAACAGAACCACTAACTGGCCCTAGGGAAGCCTCTCTAGTTATGGTCATACAGTTGTAATTGATATAAATTTCGATCTGCAAAGTTAACGCAATAAAACATAATGTTAATATTAGCTAAGGTAAATCCAAAGAGATTAAACATTGAACAAACATTGTCTTGTTGCTTGGTATATAAAAACTTGAAGAACTCAAGACTGTTTTTTTTTCAATTTATGATGGCAATGGAGTCTAAAAAAAAGTTACGTCAGTCCAAGTGTAACTTTGGATCTGATTGACAATTTGACAGGGAACATAAAACAAATCTACAATTTCTGTTATATATATTGAGGACCTTTTGTCCAAAAATCAAATTTTGACAGTCAGATAAAGAATGCGTTTTTCCCAGAGCTATTTTCCAACATTATTGAATGTCTAACCTTCATAAAATCTAAAAAGGAGAAAAATCACCACGTTTCCTTGAATAATGTCTTTCCATTTTAAAATTACATATCCTAAACATTTGTACACTACTGGTAAATCTATGTAAGCCTCTGCAAAGCTGTTTTCTTAAAATTAATTGTTCTGTACATGGAACAATTTCATTAATCCGTCTAGGTGAAGTTTTATTTGTTGTTGTTGTTGTTTGTAGTTTCTGTATTGAATCCAATCCTCTAAATATTTCTTGTTCATTTTCCTTTTCCTTTTCATTTTGTTTCATTTAATAACAATATAACTAACTTTTTTTATGCATTTATTTTATTACTAAATGATATATGTCAATTTATTATATTTGGTCAATATAAATTAAAAAATATTTGTTTCTCCAAATTCCCTTTCAAAAAATAATTCATATAAAACATCAAATTGTACATCCATTACTATTTCAATTAAAACAAACTAAAATTATATTTGGTAACAGGTAAGAAACAGATTTCTGAGTAAGTCCTACATCCGAAAAAGATTAAAAAATTAAACTGATGTTATATCAATATTGATTAACTAAATCTAATAAATATACTTCTGCAAATCTAAGAATCAAAGAATAAATGTTTAAAGTTACACGGTACAAGCAGAACATAAACAAATCTCGTTAACATGAATAAGATATATAAAATTTTGTCAAATATCAGCTTTATCTTGAAATTCATAATATTTATTTTAAAAGATTATTTTTTGGTACCAAAATGATATAAAAAGGATTTTTTTTTACTCCGTTTTTTCCCTTTTGAAATGAAACTTTTTTTAAAGTATTTTTTATTTGTAAATAAATATAACCATTGATAACTAAGATTTAATTCATAATGATATACAGTTTTATTTATTACTGGTTTGTAGTATTTGCCAAAAGAAACGCGAACTTCCATAACATAGTTATCGAAATCTGAAACCGCTTGATCAAAAATCTGACGTAAATATATATAATTATGTAAACACTCAACTATTTCATATTTTTCCTTTTTTTTATTTCATGAAAATTAAATGAAAATTTTAAAAAAAATGCTTATATCCATTTATAACTTCTAATTAACAGTTTCAGTTTCACTGATATCCCGTATCTTAACAGAACCAAAACGACACCTCTTTTTTATTTATTTATTTAATTATTTATTTATTTATTTATTTATTACTTTTTGTAAATAATTCTCAAATATTTATACAGATAAACTGCTGAAATCCTTCAATGCAATACATAACATTTCATCAGTTTACATATTAAAAATTTATTGCCCATTTTTGATGTACAATATTTTATTTCATTATTCAAATAGATTTCAATATTAAAATAAGCATATACATACTTAAAACCCCTTTTGTTTTGTTTCTAAATCTGCAGCTTTTTCAAACCTGTGATATTTTGGAGACATTAATGTATAAATATTTGAAAAAAAAAACACTTAATTGTGAAAAACAACCTTATTTATGATAAACAAAAAATGCTGCATTTTGTTTCAAACAACATTTGAAAAAGCTTCTTACCAGTCAGTAAGAAATAAAGACCAGAATCCATTTTCCAGGAAACACTTTATTTTTAAAGTCTAAAATACACATATGTTATATCCAACAACAGACAACCATTTTACAAACAAAAAATCTATCAGTTTGAGTCTCTTCCTATGCCTTAAAGTTAAGTCATTCATATAGTCTGTGCAGCGTTACGCTGCAATAATTCCAATTACTGCAGGTTTTTCTGCATATTAGCCACTCCCAAAGAGCAAAGTATTCGTGGGAAAGATATCATTAGTGATTGAAAAGGTGTAATTTGTAATTTTAACCCATGTTCAGCAAAAATCAAAGCATACATGGAAAATTAATGAGTTTCGAAAGGGAAATAATCGATTCCAATAGTTTTCTAAATATGTGTAGTACTGTATTACATAGGCATTGCATATTATACATTTAGTCTTTCTGGACGTACCTGTATTTGATCTAGGACATACTTCAAATATTTATGTCCATGCCTGATATTAATTTGCATTTAATAAACTTTTCCTGGTGGTAAATATGCTTCATTTTATTTACCAAAAATATTACAGTAGGTTAGACTTAGCAGATGTGATTCTTCCATTGATTTCTAGACGATGTCTTTAGATGAATTTTAAACTTCAAATGAAATCAATCTTTTGATTCTAAAAGCTTGTCTCTATAAGTCGAAAATCCCTTTAAAGCGTTCTAAAATGTCTTAACATCTTAAAAAAGAATTTGCCTTTGACTGCAATAGAAAATCATTCTCATGAGTTGCATACCAAAATCTCAAATAACACGAATTGTCACGGATTACGAGATTTTACACGAGGCTTAACACTAGATGTTTTGCAAAAAAGAAAATCTTGAAATGAGAAAAAGCAGATTATTTTTTGATCCCGCTTTTTTCAAGTTTAGGTTTAATTTTAAGATATTGGCTGTTGAGAACCTTTTTCTTCTCATAAATTATGATAATGAATTGAATATAAAACAAGGATTATGCTTTTCTGATTATGTTCATTGAAATTTGTATTTTTGCATTAATTTGTTAAAAGATATTTAAAAATCAATATATCCATTTGATGTCAACGGAGTCGTGGAAATGAACATAAGTGCATCGATGAAATATTGTTAACTTGTTGGACTTGTTCTATGAAATATTTTTTCTCATCTTTTCGTTCACTTTTTTAAAAGTCTTTTTAAAGATACTTATTCAAATATAATACGTACATTGTCAAGAAAAAAATCTTTCTTTTACTGTTATAAAATCTCACTAAACAAATGTGTATATAATGTTTCTATCTCAGTAGTGCTCATAATCGCAGATTGCAATTCAGAGAAAATGCAGATTGATTTTTAAGTTGTTTGACCTCTCTTTTGGAGACTTTTTTACTTATATAAAACATCACAATAAACTAGTGAAGAGCTTCAAATTTGGAACATAACTCGACACTGACAAAAGGGTTCTTTATTTTGCCAACGCCTAATATAACGAGGGACCTCGATTTTGAACTTTATTTTTTAGAACCGACCGTTTAAGTAATGAATATTTACTGCTTTTTTTAAATTTTGGTTTGACGCAGCGTCGTAAAGAGAATGGAACCCAATACCTCTCGAGCATGAAGCTTGCGCCCTACTCTTAGAATACTATGACTGGTTGAGTAAATGCAGTTTAATTTTGTACTTCATATTATCAAAATCGGAAAGATTAGAATAGAGAGGGGTTTTTGATGATGTTGGGAGTGTTGAAAAACGAATTAACAATTTGAAAATTTAAATATTTGAAAACTTTTACTAAAAATAATGAAAAACGCCTTGATGTTTGTCACTGAAATCGGCAACATTAAAAAAAACAATAGAAAAAACGTACTCAAAGTCCATTGTAACAATACCATTTATTGCAAGCAGAACAAACACAAGGCTCTAAAACATCAGAAATCAGATCATATGCCAAATTGTAGTATGCATCCCTTGTCGATCAATCACACTTCATGATGGTTATGATCTGGTAAGCAGAAAAATCCGTAGACAGGTCAGTATAAATATAACATCCCCATGTCATCCCCATGTCATCCAACATTCGATCTACCGAAAGAGCATATGTGCAAATTAGATCGTAGTATACTGAGTATGTATTTGTTGTTGAATTTTAGAATTGACCTGAAGTGAACATAAATAATCTTAAAAGTTTTCATGAGCGTAAAAAAGGTTGGTAAAATCTTGAAAACTTTCATTTATACATCTTTGATATTCATCTATGTAGTCCATCTTTTGTTCCCTTAGTATATATCTTTCTAAAAGGAAAATGCCTATATTAAATATCACACTTAATACGCTTTAAGTAAGATGTCAAAACTGAAAATCTTTATCATTGCATACTGAAAAGAGTCAGCAATTGAATGAGAAATGGGACATAATGTACTTGCGTATACATAGGTTAATTTTCTTGTTCAAACATTCTAAAATTCAAAGAAAATGGTTTCAATTTGATATAATCTGAAAATCTACAAGGTATTTGATGGTAAATTCTATAATAATGAACAATGACAATTAAAGATATAAATTGTAGATTTTGATATCAAATGTTCGCCTGAAAGGGTGGTTGAAGAGTGAACCACAAGTTAATGAAATATTTAAGGAAAGATGAAAGATAAATGGAGTGGAGTGAATCAGATGTGGATACTCAAAAACTCCAAAGAACTTTTGAACAATTTGAAATCGCAAGATTTTACGAAAATGAACAGTTTAAAAACGTACGATTTTTCAACTTTATACACAAGCGTTCCCCACTATAAATTAAAGTCCAGGCTTTTTGATATCATTCACAGCTGCTTTTTCAATAAAAATGGAAATTTACTTACCTGGTCATTGGTCATTTGCAAAAATATTTTGTTAAAGCACATTCTGATTTCACACACATGTACTCTGAAGTTGACATCAAAAAGATGCTTGAGTTTCTGATTGACAATATCTCTGTGGTTTTTGGAGAACAGGTCTTCCAACAATCGATTGGAATTCCCATGGGAACCAATTGCGCTCTGTTATTAGCAGACCTATTCTTGTATTCATACGAAGCAGAATTTGTGCAAAATCTTATGCGTGAAAAGAAGAAAACACTTGCTGTGGCGTTCAACTCAACATTTAGATATATCGACGACGTATTGTCAATTAACAATGGTAATTTCCATTCTTATGCCGATACGATATATTTTGGTGAGCTTGAGATAAAAGATAGCACAGAGTCTGACACATCTGTTTCATACTTGGATATTTAACTTGAAAAAGACGTTAATGGTTAATGGTTAATGGTAATCAACCACGCTCCATGATAAACGTGATAACTTTAACTTTTTTCGTCAACTTTCCTTACTTATGCAGCAATATACCTTCATCACCTGGATACGGCGTTTATATATCTCAGTTGATTAGATACACAAGAGCATGTTCTACGTATGAACAATTTCTAAAACAAGGTAAATTACTGACAAGCAAGTTGATGAAACAAAAATCTCAGTTGTCTCGTTTAAAGACATCATTTCGTAAGTTCTTTGGTCGACGGTCGATACCATGACCTTGAGTCAAATGCTGACTAACGTTTTTCATAGTAATTGTTAGTCCATTATTTATACACTGAATTGACGAAGGATGTTTCCGTTATTTCTCGATCATGACAAGGAGCACACGGCGGGTGTGACCGGTCAGCAGGGGTTGCTCACTCTTCCCTGGCCCCTGATCCCTTCTCTGATGTTTCAGAGGTCTTTGTTTGCTCTGCTCTTATTATGTATCGTTTTATGGACTTTGATATTGAATACTGTTCGATATCTCCATATCCTTCATGTACGTTTCTTGATAATATATAATTTTCCTTATACCTACGACTGGCATATTGCTCCGGATCCTTTAACAAGTTTCCTTACAAAATTTTGAAATACATATAATAGCAGGACTTTATGCAACAAACCAGAGGATATTTTTTTTAACTTCTAAATTAGAAAAAGAAAATCGGTGGTGGGCTTCAACTCGATAAAAGATATATAGAGGATGTATTATCAATTAACAATAGTTACTTCCAGTCACATGTCGGTTCTATATATTCAAGCGAGCTTGAAATAAAAGATACCACAGAGTCTGACACATCTGTTGAATACTTGTGTATTTACAATAAAAAAAAAATACGTTAATGGTAACCTAACAACCAAGCTTTATGATAAACGTGATGACTTTTCAATCGGCACCTTCCCTTACTTATGTATCAAAAATCTCTTATCACTTTATAAGGGGTGTATGTATCTTAGTTAATTCGAAACACAAGAGCATGATCTACGTATGCATGTTCTTTTAGAAAGAAGCAAACTAAAGCTATTGACAACTAAGTTGATAAAACAAGAATATCTACAGTTTCATTTGGAGTCATCAGTTCGCATGATTTTTGTCGATACAATGACCTTGTCAGGAAATGTTGAATCAAATGCTGACTGACGTTTTCCCTACGTATTGTTAGTCCAATATTAACGAACTAAATTGTCTACTTTTTTCCTGTTTTCCAGATCATAACAAGGAGCACACGGCGGATGTGACTGGTAGGCAGGGATGCTTACTACTTAATGGCACCTGATCCCACATACGATGCTTGGGATGTTCGTGTTTGCTCTGTTTCTTATTTGTATTGTTTGAATGTACTTTTGAGCTTGAAAAACTCTGTATATTTCATTCCTATATTTTTTTAATTGGATATCTCTTGAAATGTTGATAACTCAGTTATATTTTTGGTATTTTGTTCTTTATAACATGAAAATGAAAATAACATATTCTAGGAAAGTATGTTTTTCAATTTTCGTACTTTGCCAAAGTCGAAGAATTTCAAAGATAATCAGACAATGAAATATCATTTATTTCAAAGCTGAAATACAATGTACAATGTATACAGATGTAAATAATCTCAAAGTGAGACACTTTGAAATAATTCATTTTCACTGTATATGGGATCTTATTTGGTCTTTTGGGAACGCTCAGATTTGAAAAAAACGTGTTCAATGTCACTGAAAGTATATTTTAAACATCTTTTTAGATTAATTCTACTTCTGAAAAGTGTTAATTTCTGAAAAGGACTAAAAGTAAAACAAATAAAAAAAAAACATGTTTATTCAAAGGTAGAACTCGCCTCGTTAAACAACAATGGTTTGCTCTAATCATTTTGCAATGAATGAGTTTTTATATGCTTAAAAATTATAAAATGTCTCTTCTGTATTTTGTATTTAACAGTATGATCTCATAATTTTTTTTATTCAAGTCGTCCATGGCAGAAAACGTTCTATCTTAGGATGCGCCATTTGTAATAATTGCGAAAAAATGAAGATATTATGCAAACGACATCATCACATCTTTCAAAATTCCCAAAAGTTATTTGCAATCTTAAATGCAACATGAAAAGCCTTTAGTTTAGTAAAATTAAGGCTTATCAGTTACCGGTATCATGATGAAAAAATAATACTTAGCCTGGTATACAAATAAATGAGCCAAAAATAACGTCAGAAACGACCGTCCTCAGTTTTATCAGATATGGATTTAACCCCCTATTTTAAACAAAGATAATTACATTAAGAATTAAGATATTACTGTAAGATATAGAAAAACCATTTAAAATAAACAATGCAATAAGCTTGACAAGTATTGGCTGAAAAATATATTTTATATGTATTGTGCGCCATCGGAAAAGCAAGACGCCAAATTTACCCTTCTGTATGCCAAATCTTTAAAACAAGATTTTCCTCATAATATCTTCCAAACTCATATTTACAAATAATAATACTGTTTTACAAAAATTGGTAATTCAATTCTTCACATAAAAAAGAACTAGACATTAGTGTTTTTGCTATCTTTCAAATATCTATCAAACCAAATGAAAGGTTTTCATGTCAAGTACAATATTATTATTTAATGCGGTGGTTTTATGAAATCATTTCATAGTGTGATATGTAAATTTCGTTTAATTGTATAAAACAGCCATATTCTATGTAAAACAGCTTTAGAGAGAAGGTGAAAATTCATGACGTTTGCCTTCAGTTCTTATTGTTTAGTAATAAATAAACAAAAAAGTTAAAATTCTGATAAAAGATGAGCTACTTCTTTAAATCTATTATTCTAAATATTTGATATTTAATCAAAATTTAGTAGGCAATGGAAAAATTAGACGACGTGGCATTATATTGATAAAATTATCTGGTTTTAATTTAGATTGACCAGGTTCAATTTCTACTTGGACAAAAAAAAACAGAAAAAGAAGAATATTTCATCTACTTATATTATATTTAATTTTAACTAATTTGTGGAAGAAAAAGTAAGAAGATAGCAAATAGGTCTAAGGTTTTCCTGAACATGTTTTGAAAATAAGATTTTCTGAAACGAAATTATGCATGCAAGTTATTTTTTTGGAAATGAAAAACAAAGATAAATATTATAAGAATAGAAAATTTGTACAACTTTGAAACACAAAAAAGACTGAGCTACAGTCTTTAAAAATGCTAAGGAGTTTCTTTGTTATTAAAACAAAATTGAATGGTACATGTACCTACCAATGGCTTTTGTCGCCCTGAAATTAAGAGTTCTTCGTTTGGAAATCCCAAGATCATCTGCAACCACAGGATATTCTGTGTTACGTAACATTTTATGGTTGAATTAACTAGATTGCAATAATTAGAAAATGCCATGGAGTAAACTGTGTACATAACACGTTTCTTGTGCATGAAATGGGTTAAGAAAATAGAAAATTATTGTGTACGACTATTTAAAATATTTGGATAGAACTGTAAACCATCATTTCATTTGATTTTGTATAATTGTATTTGCAGTTATTTTTTTCTCATTTGGAATTAAACATTGACGTAAGGTTGGTTGATTTCAGTTTGGTAACTTTTTTGTGTTTTGTCCCTATCATATAACCCTTATTCCAACATGACAATCCGAAGATTTCCTCTTCAAATATTTTCTAAGTTCATGAATTGAATTGAACATATTTTATTGACAAAGTCAAAAGGATCGGACACAAGTTCCGTAACTTAGATAGTCCTCTCCTAATATAACATTTTGTGAAATTGCCAAAGTAAAACATATATACATATGGTCTACTACATACATTGTATACATTGTAGCAATAGAAAGGAATAAATTCTTTTCAAAAATATACAAATATAATTTGAGATGGTGAGGAAAGAAAAAAAAAGTAAACTTATTTTGAAAAACGACCACATTCATTTAAGAAAGATTGAATAGTCTTGAAAAGTTCAGTATTTTGTTCAAAAGTTAGAGAATCATCGCCCCATAGCATTAAATGTACATCTGTACATTTTTCAAATTAAAAAATACTGCTTTGGTTTTCTGTGGATTGAATTTCAATAACCATTTCTTTGACCATTCAGCTAGTATTCTAAGATCATGGTTAAGAATTTGTTCAATATGATTAATATTATCTGAACATTGTTGTAAAGAATTATCATCAGCAAATAGTCTACAAACAGATATCATATTTTCAGCCACATCATTTATATACAATAAAAATAATAGGGGACCTTATCAGATTCTCTTTTTGTTTTTGTGCTATTTTTCTTAGTCTATTGCGAATACGCAAAGTTTTCTTTAGAAGAGAGTCCATCCATGGTTTATCATCTGGCCTTATAGTTACAGTTTTTTCAGGTATGCATTGATGAATAATAGAGTTAAATTTTTCTGTGAAGTTTGTTGTTGCAGTATTAATGTTTTCTGTATCATCAATAAGGCTATTCCAGTCGCATTTTACAATTGAATCATTAAGGAGTTCTAAATCTGCTTGTTTATAGTTCCAAATTATACGTTTATAAGCCACATTTACATTTGTATTCTGGTGAATATATATATAAGTTGCTTTATGATCACTAACTAAGTTCATAAATATGAAATGTTTGACACTAATTCTTATCAGTTTTAAAATAATATAACATAAAGAAATGTATACTGAAAATAAATCAAAATTCTCAAATCTAAGTAAGGAAATGTAAAAATGGAAAATGTAAGAAATATGAATTTTCAAATTCAAATTTCAATTTTGTATGCTGAAAATTATATCAATACATAAGATAAGATTTATTAATAAACATGTCTGATAGATTTTCTGTCATTTGTCATCTTTGTTTCGTAGAGATTTTAAAAAATTCCGATATTTTTGACAAACTCATTTATTACTTTATTCGTTGATAAGGTATATAATTCGTAAATCTTTTGCTTTTTCAAAATCTTAAACAACAAACTGTTAATTTTACATTTCTACAACCCATTTCTTTCATAGGTAAACAGAATTCATATACTTCTGCGTTAAGCATTATATGTAATTCTTCTTAAAGAATTTAACATATGTACAACTGTTGAACATTTCATGTCAAATTGCAGCAGTTTTTTAACCAGGAAAATCTTGGATACGTTAGACTAATACAGATTTTTTGTACATTTTTGTTATGATTTTATAACACAATATTTAGACTTTGTGTTTGACTTACTTTAGCTTTGTTTCAAGTTCCATTAATGACAAGACAGGCAACGAAAATGAAACAAAATAAAAACTGTAGAAAAATATCAATTATTAATTCCTCCAATAAATGCTACTATCAATATGATGATACAATCAATATGCTGTATTTGAAGGCATACGCTGTTTTTCGGTATTTGGTCTGCATCAAAAGATCCCCGGGGAAATACGATGTTAGGATTTCAGGCATTTTTTCTCAAATATTTTCAATTTACAATTCACCTTCTTGGTGGTCAATAAACTGTATTTATGTTTGAAATATATATAGGGATAACTCTTATTGACTAAGGATAAATTGTTAATGTTTTGAATGCATAAATAATAATTAACAAAAATGTTTGAACCTAATAAGTACTTGGAGAAAATGCACACATTTAATTTTTTTAAATTGTATGTTTGTTTACTTTTCACTCATATTAACACTGCACCATTTGTCGGTTGAGGGTTGCAAAGGACTTTATTTGGTAATGACCAATATTTGCCCCCCCCCCCCCCCCCAAAAAAAAAAATAAAACATTGACGGAGAAATATATAATTATGTTCTTAAACAGGGGGATATCTGAAGACTTCAAAACACTTATATTTTCATAAGCAATGCCGTCATATATTTGAAATGACGTCAGAAAAATGACGTAAATTTATAATTTCCATAATTTCTACAGAAAAAGGTATACATAACGTCGATATTTTGAGTAAAAGTCATCAAGCACAGGTCTGCTCCAGCTCCATATTTTGATATACAAGTGTAGAATGACCAATGAAATATTGTTCTAGAGCAGGCCTGTGCTCTATAAATTTTACAGTTAAAATTTTAAAATTTTCTTCATTTTGTCCTCTTTTTTGAAAAAATACACGTAATACAAAATACAATGATTTGTGACGTCATAAAATAAAAAAAATCTACTCTGAAACTATAATATGTTTTGTTAATTTATATTTTTCATACAGTATATACAGCTCAACGCACTTTTAAAACTCACATGGTTTTTCGCACAAATTAAGGTCACATTGTTATAATGCAAAATTGTGTATCGTGCCAACAAAATATATTTCAAAAATGATTTATAACTTAATTTTGATCATATTTCCTTACTTAAAACATAATTCACACATAATAATTGGTGGGATTTTTATATGCTCTTCGATGATATATTATGAGAGTTTCCAAATGGTTTTTTCATGGTTTCTCGTCAAATGCAACCGTCTTTGTATCCGTTCATTTTAAAGCAAACTTTTGCCTTGCCTTCATACAGAAACAGTGCAGTTCATGTAAGTTCTGTATTTTCTGTACATTAATATGACACTAAGGCGCAAGATGATAGAAGTATTTCTCATCTGTCTGACTGCGATTTGTGAAAAAGACGGCATTTTTTCAGGTTAACTTCCTGAAATCTAGCATCATGAAAGATACCTTCCAACGCCAAATTTCAAAGTTTCAGACCATAAATGTAAAAGAATTTTCTTTTCAATATTTACAATTTACTGTGTTGAAAAATAAACAACACTTGATTATCCCATCGTTACACATGATTTCTTTATGCAGTTTTGTCATTTTTCGGCGCTGTATTTCGACAAAACCGAGACAAGTATGGAAATGTGCAAAGCACCTAGAAAAATACTCATCTGTAGGAAGTCAATTTGAACATTTCAACCAAATAGTATCATAGAAAGTTCGATTAATTGACTGTTAAATACTTATGATAGAATCATACACATTTAACATCATACAATTTATAAACAAATTCCGTTTTGGGACGTAAAGTTTTAAAACTTAAGATAATGATTTTAGAGAAAATTTAATTTGAAATATTTAATAATATAATAGTTATGTCTCGTACTGAAACTCGATAATTTTAAGTTTTATTGCAAAAAAATGTGACTTTAATTTGTGCGGAAAACCATGTGAGTTTAAAAAGTGCGTTGAGCTGTACAATTCAGCACATTTGAAGAAATATTCAACATACGACTTTTGTTGGGGCAAAAAATATGCTAAACACCGCAAATAGTCCTTTCAACTTGTACTCGGCACTTACCACGGGGCAGTGAGGGATCTTTTCGTGCCAGTATCTCCTGTGATATGGAACCTAGATTTGAACGGACTCATCTACAGGATCGGTGTTCAAGCCGAAATATGGGATTCGAACCAAGACGCAAGTTTCAACTGACTATTTCTTCCACGCTTGTGACCAAACTGGAAATGAACTTATTGATTCTTCTTCGGCGATATCACAACAAAAGATAAGACTGATGAGCAATTGTATTATAATTTTAACGTTGATTCAATATTTCAATATTTCATTGATTGCCTTTTTTAAGCAGGGGAGGGGGGGGGGTCAGCGGAAATGGCCCCAATAGACCCCTTTTTATATGACGTACTTTGCCTGGGAGTTATTCCTCTATTCCTCTTAGCCGCCATCTTGTAGGGCAAAGTAGTGAATTTTCCTCTTTGAATAACCAATTTTAAACATGCATGCGAGAAATATATGGCGAAAAATATTTACAATCTTAAAATTATGCATTAATAAAGGCTTTAACAAATGTATATTCATAAGTAAAATAGTGTTATCTTTACCTCAGTAACCAGTAAAGCAAAGTGAACTTAGTTGAGAATGAAGGGATCTGGGAATGTTGACCTACTATATGGCGGCCATAGAGAATAACTCTTGCTTAAATCACCTCAATGGAAAAAACTCTATACAAAAAATATATATTCTGTGAAATCTTAATTAACAAAAATATTACTAGATTTGTTCACAGAATCGATATTTAAATTGATCCAACTGACATTAAGAAATGTCATCAGATCAATTAGAAGACCATTTGCTTATGACCCAGGATAAAACACAAATCCCAAATAAATTTAAAAATATGCATCGGCCGGGAATCGAACCCGGGCCGCCCGCGTGGCAGGCGAGCATTCTACCACTGAACCACCGATGCGTTGAAATTCCATGAACGTTCTCAATTTTTGTTGCTAAGATACTTACATTTCTCTTTAAATAGCCTGTCATTTAGCCTCAGGATATAACTGAACAAGAAAGGTTAATGTCCACTGAAAGTGATCTAAAAAGAAAGGGGAAAAAGTATTGAAAATTCTTGTAATTTGCAAAATTTGTTATTTAACATTTATGCTTTTTTTTTTTATTCTTAACGAAAATTATGCACTTTTCTTTATTTGAATTAAAATGAAATTAAGATGTTATTTTATTACTTGAGGAAAGTGTTGTTATCCGCAAAATGAAATTCAGAGATTAATTCAATAATATATAGAATTTTACAAGCGATTGAAAATAAATATGACTTTTGTTTAAGTCTGTTTCAGAATCCTGGGGTCAGGTATTGCATTTTTATCAACGAAAATATGTGACGTCATTAGAGATAATTTGAAACGTTATTTCTGCGAATTGTTGTTGTTTTCTGCTTGCCTTATAGGAATATGACCGGTAGTTTCAAACATTCAGAATTTTTATAAGTTAAAAGAAATCACCCCTTATATCCAATAATTTTTTGTTTACACTAACAAAAATAGAAAACAAAGAATTGATATTACAAGTTGTACACCAAATTAGTTAGGTTATTGAATGAACAGTCGAAAACAATATATTTTAAAAATAGCAGTTATATCGCCATTTAAATTCATTTGTCAAATCTTTCTACGGATTCATTTTTGAACAATAAGTAATTTTCCAATATTGTTATAAAAAATCATTTTTTACTTCAGTTGTTGTACTATATACCATTTGTTTTGATATCTTTGTAAACAATAAGTTATTGCAATTAAACAAAGACAGTGGGTTTTGATATCATGGACTGCTTGTTCAGTGAAAATGTTTAATGGAAATTTTTATACCTTGTGATTATTAAGTCATATATAAAAATGCTGTTAAATTATTCTTACTTACTCTGTTATCTGTTATTCATATGTTAATTGATTTCTTACCATCAAACTCGAAATAAACTTAGAAAAAATACAGAAGAGTCTGGTATATACATATATCCAACTGTTTAACATTCGGAAGTTTTAAGAGAAAAAGACATTGATGTAAACTTACAAGAAAAAATTTAATAAATCTAATCACTTCAACAACTTTTTGTCCTCAACTTCCCTTACTTACATAGCAATGCATCATTTTCATGTACATAGGGTTTTTATGTCTAAGAGCAAATGAAGAAAAAAAAATCGATCTAACAAAATCGTAAACATTGGTCAAAATATGAACTCCTTGAAATATAAGAGGTTGGAATCGTAACAGAGCAGAGATATTGCCTTTTATCAAGTCACACCCATTAATCACATAATTCATTATATTTATTTAGATGGCACGTTGTAAAAATCATCATGGTTTAACAATTTGGTAGGAAACATTTAGATAATTTAAATCATAAAAAGTTAATTCAAATGACGTTTACAAAACGACCATAGAATCTACAATATATTAAATGAACGGGAACATTCAAAGACCTGTGACATCAACTCAATTTTCAGAATCTTGCCAAGTATTGATCGTACTTAGAACATGTTCTAACATTTAGAATCCACTGGAAGGCAGACACATCATAAGCAAATGATAGTGTAACTTAATTATAATAATGAGGAAAATTGACGAGTGTAAATATGAAGACGTAATGTAGTATAGTTTAGATGTTAGTTAGCGACTACGTCTGCAGTCGATAAAACATCCAAATGTGAAGCATTTTAGGAAGACCATGATAACTAATGTTAGCTAAATGCATACTTTACAAACGAGCAATTTCTAACATTTGACAAATAAATTCATAAAGAAGAATATCAATCAAGTCTCGTTTTAAGTCATCATTTTGCAAGTTTTATGCTTACTCCCCCTAGCTACTTGATCTCGCCTTTAATGATTCACTGGTTTAGCGTTTTTGCACTGTTCAGAGTTTATTTTGTTTCAAGGATTAATGAAATTCGTCTTTTCCACCTTTTTCATACACAAAATATATAATATCACATGTCGTAATGTATTATTTTGAATAATGCGACAAATATACTTTATTTTGGTGATTTCGTGAACGAATCTAATAACATTAGTGTAGTTTTTATAATGTTTTTTCATATTCATTTGATCACCAGGTAATTTATAAAGCACGCATATATTTTTTTTCAAGCGAATTACTGTACATGTGTGCTCTAATGTACATGCATGTACATGCATACCTTCACAAAGCCATGTTATTTGTTAATTAATCAAAGGCAGAGAACAACAAATTAAATATGTTTTCTTTACATATTTTTATGAAGTTAACCCTAGGATCTTAAATTTGCCAACGTTATGGCTAAAAGTCAGACCAGCTCATCTCACTTTTTGCAGTGATGTTTCTCTCTTTACTTTTGCCAGCACCTACTGTGGTACAGGACCTTGGTTTATATGATCTCACCAAAATAATCACTCTCATTGGCTCACATTTGGATCCAGTGACGTAACATCTTTTTTGAAATCGGGGGTGGGCTTGGATGGGGGAGGGCAACCATAGGGGTAATGTGGGTGGACGAAGCCAACTTTTCTTTCAATTCCAATTTCTTTTTACCCAAACATACTACATTAACCTAATATAAACTGTACTACAACAAAAGTGTAGAGGGGACCGGACTCTGAAATGAACATTTACTATGAAACAAAGTTATGTATGGTAAAAAGTGGATGGGGGGGGGGCAGTCCCCCTCCCCTCCCCTTAATGCTATGTGCCTGGGATCCAAACCCGAGACATGAGGATCAAATACGGTATTTCATATTCAGATGTTTTACTGACTATAGACGAAAAAAGGATCATCTAACACCTAAATTGTATCACAAACTTCAGCTTTCCTTATGCATGTATTAATATTCCCCTAACGCATCTTTATGGTGTTTATGTCACCCAACGTATTTCATTACCTAAGAGTTTTCTCTGAGTACGATTGATTGTTAAGTCGAGGCATACTACTCACTGATAAGTTGATGTCACCGGGATTTCAATGAACTAGTTCAAAGTCGATATTTCGAATATTCTAAGATCGTAAAATGAACCAAATTTAACTTATGTTTTGATTGTATTTTGGTTCACTTGTTTCATACCAATTGTTAGGTCTTTGTTTTTATACCGATTTTGACTACGGTTAGTTTGGTCTACCTGATCAATACAGAGGGCTTTCGGTGAGTGTGACCGGCCAATATGAGGTACTAACTCATCCCAGCTACCTGATCTTAAATCTGGATTTTCCAGGGGTCCGTGTTTAAGACCTCTTCACATATTTGTTTTCTTGTGTGGCGGGTTGAGAAATGTTCAAAAGTGCCTCCCTAAATGATATATACAATTCAGTGTCTAGGAAATCTTAACAATTGTGCTTAATACTAATAGCTTTAATAGTTTTGACACAATGCACTTTCTACCTTTATGTAGCTTGAAAAAATCTAATTTAAAATCAAATTAAAAGATTTAAGGTAAACTTAATGGAGTAGATTCCACAAATTTGTTTTTCCGGAAAAAAATGTTTCAACAAAAATTCCGAATAAAAACATGCATCGGCCGGGAATCGAACCCGGGCCGCCCGCGTGGCAGGCGAGCATTCTACCACTGAACCACCGATGCGTTGAAATAATATTGAAAGTGTTCAACTTTTTGTTGCTAAGATATTTATTAATCACCTGTCATGAAGCTATAATTTAGCCTAAGGATACAGATGTACAAGAAAGGTCAATATCCACTTAAGATTAAATTTATAAAATGATAGGCTCATGAAAATTATTGGAAATTTTCAAAATTTGTTATTTAACATTCATTTTTAGTGCACTTCTAAAAATTTAATATTGACCAATTTGATTTTAATCATAAGAACGTCCAACTCGCAGATTAAGTGCATGATAAGAAAGATACGTTGTGTTTTTTTTTTAGAATCGACTTCTTATTATATAATTGGTTATGGATCAAATGTTTTTAAAATAAATATTCAGATGTAGCCAATTTATAAATTTAAGATTCTTCTTTATAGAGAAAAGTAAAATGTAGTTGATATTTAAAATTTGAAAACCTGACTCTGGTACCATGAATCATCTAAAGCTTTAGTTTAAATATATGCTGTACTTAAATGGTGTAGAAGTCAAGAAGGGCAAAATAAAAATATTGTTTTAAGAAATTGTTATTATATAAAATGTTTTTGGTATAAAAGATAGGTTTTGATTTTTTTTATTCCAGTTATTCTTTATATCATTCGTGTATGACTAAAACATAACAATAACATATTTTTACTAATCAACTCTGTAAACAATTGCGATAATTTAAAGAATTTTCGATATCATTGATATCATTGACTGCTTCTTCAATGAAAATGGAAGTTGGAAATTTTTATACCTTGAATTTGTGACTTTTTAGTCATCTAAAAAATGCTATCTTTAAAGATGTAAAATTTTATAATTGACAATATCTACGCAGACTTTGGAAACCAGGTCTTCCAACTATTTGTTAGAATTCCCATTAAATTAACTGTGTTAAAGATAAGCTGACCTGCTTTTGTAATCGTATGAGATATGATTCAATCAACAACTCCTTAAGCAAAGGAATTTTCTTGCTAGTGTCTTCACATCTAAGATCATTAATTTCCATTCATATATTAATATTTTTAAGTTCTATAGTCGATACAATGACCTTGTCAGCTAATACAATTTATCATTGAGTCATATGCTATCTGATGTTTTTCATACTAATTGTTAGTCCATTATTTATACACTGAATTAACGACTGATTTTTCCGTTATTTCCCGATAATGACAAGGAACACACGACGGGTGTGACCGGTCGGCAGGGGATGCTCACTCCTTCATTGCACCTGATCCCACCTCTGATGTTTTGGAGGTCCGTATTTGCTCTGCTACTATTTTGTATTATTTTATGGACTTTGATATTGAATACTTTTCATTATCTCCATATCCTTCATTAACAAACTCGAAATAAAAACACGGAAGTGTCTGATAAATACACCTGTCCATCTGTTTCACAGTCGGAATTTTTACCAGAAAAAACATTGATAGTAAACTTACAAGTAGACTTTATATTAAATCTGATGACTTCAGTTACTTTTGGCATCAACTTCCCTTACTTATATAGCAATATAACAATTTTCACATGCGTAGGGTGTTTATGTCTTCAAGTTGATTCGATTTGCAAATGAATATTTTGCTTATAATTCATTTATTTCTAAACAAAGACTACCAGTCGATTTCACAAATCCTTTATTTCAAATTGTACACATTGGTCAAAATATGGACTTCCCCAACTATCAGAGGTTGCAATTGGACTAGGAACAAAGAAAAAATATTGCCTCTAACAAGTTGCAGCTTATGCATTTGTATTGATTCAGAAGATGAAGAACTAGTAAAACGTTGTCAAAATTAGCATTTTTTTTGAAAAATTGGCTTGAAACATCAGTCATTAAAATAACAATGTTAATTCTTCAAAATGAGGTTTCTAATTAAGAACAAAGAATCTTTAAAATATTTAATTTAAACGAAAACATTGAGAGTCCTGTGACATCAATTCATTTTTCAGAATCTTATTAACGTTTAACAATCGCTTGTACTTAGACCGTTCTCTAACATTTCGAATCAACTGGAAGGCAGATACATCATAAGAAAATGATAGTGGAACATAACTATATACCGGTATAAATGAGGAAAATTGACGATTAAGAAATAAAGTAGTATCATTCGTAAAGTTTAGATGTTAGTTGACGATTATCGTCCATAGTCAATGAACCATCCAAATATAAAGCAGATGAGAAAAGACCCCGTGGTGTATTTTTTATTTCGAATTCACTTGGCTGCTTGGATATATCAAGTGTATATAGAAATTACTATGACTACTGTAAATCAGCACATACCTTACTTAAGAGCAATTTCTAAAAAGAGGCAAAGCTTTTAAAGAATAATTTCATGCAGAAGAATATTAACTGTTTCGTTTAAAATCGCCATTTTGCAAGTATTATGCTTACTCCTCCTAGTCACTTGATCTCGCCTCTGGTGAGTCCTGGCCATAAAACTTAGACAAGCTCACTTTTGAGATCAGTCTCACTTTTTCCAAAGGAATTAACAGTGGAAAAGTGAGACTGAGATCAAAAGTGAGCTCGTCTAAGTTTTATGGACCCCAGGCCTGGGGTTCGTATTCTTGCACTGTTCAAACTTTGTTTTGTTTGAAGGATTTCTGAAATTCATCATCTCCAGCTTATGAGACAGTCTATGTCTGAAAGCACTTCTCTTTCGTAGGGTATCGTGTTGATAGAATGAAAGCAATTTAAGCTGCATTTTTGAGAAAATTATTTCGCTGTTAAAATGTGTTACTATGATTTATTTGTATGTACTGTAAATTCCTCAGTATTTTTAATTATCGCGTAATTTCGTTAAAATGTTGATTTTTAGTGTGCTGAAATCTGTGTAATTAATTCGCAAATTATTATTCTCGCGATTTGACGTTGAATAACCCATTTGCGATAATAAGTACTCGCTAAAAAGGAATCTACAGTAATTAAAACCCTTATGATTTATATAACCAAAATAAAAATTTCAAATATGAACAACAGAAGTTTATAAATGTTCAATTTTTCTGTCATTGAAACAGTCGATTAAAAATTTGTAATAAAAAAAATTTTCATGTCAAACTTGCAGCTCATATTGCTTGAAACAAATAAACTTCACATTGTTGATTTCTGGAACGAATAATAATAATAGAGTACTTTTTAAATCTCTTTCATATTCATTTGATCACATGGCAATTTATAAAGCATGCATATACTCTTTTCTTTGCAAGCGAATGACTTTACATGTCTGCTCTAATGTACATGCACTTACATGCAAACCGTCATCAAGTTAAAAAATTAATGCTTTTTGTTTATTAACTTAAGAGAGAAAACTTTTTAGATATTTTAGACCATTGATAATCAAATTCTTATATTTCTTTATATATTTTATGAAGTCAACCTAAGGCATCTTTTACTTGCCAAATTTAGGGCTGAAAAATTAGACCTCCTCTCCTCATTTTGATAAATAAGTTTCTTTTTTTTTTGCCATCACCTAATGCGGCATGAGATCTCGGCTTATACTGTCTCATCAAAATGACCTCTGCCTTCGACTGGCATTTGGATCCGAGCCCGAGACGTAAGGATTGATGCCTTACAATGGACGGTAGATCAAAATGTGCCACGCGGGCGACCACATTGAAAATCCATTGGAAAATCGATGTTTTATACATTAACTAATAGCTATTTGAAATCATCTATATGTCGACTCTATATATCCCATTGAAATGAAAGACATCCCAGAGTCTGCCAAACCTGTTTCATATTTGGATGTTTTAGTGACTATAGATGATAAGGACCAAGTAACACCTAAATTGTATCACAAACGAGATGACTTCGGCTTTCCTTATTCATGTAGTAATATTCCACTATCACCTTTTAATGGGCTTTATGTTTCCCAACTTATTAGCTACTCAAGAGTTTGCTCTGAATTCGATTAGGTTTTTAATCGAGGCAGGCTATTCACTGATAAGTTGATATTACCGGGATTTCAACGATATCGTTCAAATGCAGCTTTTTGTACATTCTATAGTCGTATTAATTTCAGTTATTCTTTAATACTTGTAAATGCAATACATTGTTTTTCAAAATCCAAATGCATACTAAATATTTACTGTTCTTTAACTGGAGGAATGTTTGTAAATTTGGGCTTCATATATGAATATGACGATTTATTTTCAAAGAATTTGATGCACAATTATTAGAAGTCAGTTCACACAAAATTGGAAAGCAACACTCAATTTTTTTTCTTTTATTATGCCCTTATACTGCAAGTTGTACATTTCATGATAATAAAGATTTATTCTTTAAGGACAAATTTAGAAAAGTGTACAGTTTTCTTCGAGAATATAAAAATAATTATGTTTAAAAAAATTAATGTACATAATTGTCATTCATTTTTATTCTTTTCCCATCACTATACAAATTAACCTTTAATGGACATTTACTTTTTATGTGCATTTTTATCCTAAGGCTAAGCTATACCTTCATGACAGATGATTGATTGAGAAATATGAATATCGAAGCAACAGTAATGGGAACTTAAATAAAGTATACAACGCATCGGTGATTCAGTGGTAGAATGCTCGCCTGCCACGCGGGCGGCCCGGGTTCGATTCCCGGCCGATGCATAAATTTTAGTAGGAAATTTTGTTTTAAAAAATGGAATTATTCCGAGACAACGAATTTATGGAATCGTTAAGTTCACCCAAAATGTTTTAAATTGAAATCAGATTTCATTTTGGTTTCGTGAAGGCAAAAAATGAATTGCGTTTAAAAAAACTATCAGTTATAATATAAGACATTAAGAATGTTAGTAAGAACATTGCCTGAACCCCCAACCTCATCCCTCTAAAAAATAAATATTTGAACAGGTCTTAAACACAGACCCTTGGAATAGTGGTGGTACCTAGGAGAAGTAAGAATCCCCTATTGGTCGGTCATACCCACCGTAAACCATTTGTATTGATCAGACAGACAGAACTTGCTGGAGTCAAAGTCAGTATAAAAACAAAGGCAAGTCAGTCAAAATACGACCAAAGAAAAGGCTAAATTTGGTAATTAATATTTAAAGATATTAAAACATTTCTTCATTTACAATGTTTATGCAGAAATTTGGAGACCAGTTTTTCAGACAAAATGTTGAAATTTCCATTAAACCTCTATAAATATTGAATGACATGTTTTCAGTTAACAATATCCCTTTTCCAATTATACATTAATAAGATTTCATCCTTCAGAACTCAAAAAAGGAAAGAAGAATAAAATACTTCTTTAATTATCTTAATAAAATTGTATTGGTTTTCCTCTCTCGATCGACTTATTAAAAATGACCAGATTCAAAAATTTTTTTGACCTCAAGAAATCTGAAAAGTACAATTTAAAACTGCAGCATCCAAATTCTACGTGAAAAACCTCACCTACATGGAGTAAAATATGAAACATACCGCTACGTCTGCAGCTAAGTGATATGCTGATTGTTGAAACAAATATGCTTGATATTGGTAACATTGTGAATGAATTTAATATCGGTGTAGTTTTTCTGTTAACGGTGTTTATATTCATAGAATCATACGGTAATACATGCATAAACTATTTTACGTTCACGCGAATCACACTACATGTATGTGCTCTTATATGTACATGCATATATTTTGTTTGCCTTCAGATTAAACTTATTCCCTCCACCAAACAAGTTATAGTTGGTTTTAGTTAACCTACATGTATAGCTAGATGATAAAAATTTATTAATTATTTCCTACAATACATGCATATAACCATATTCTTATTTATCAAATATATTTGCATATCAAGTCAACCCTACCCATCATAATACCAATCAATGTTCATTATCAAATTAAAAACAATGTTAATTTTTTCTTGCAAATTATCAAAATGTTTTTTTTTTAATCTGCAGTTTCAAAACAATTTTATTTCCTGTTTTTGTACGGTACAAATCAAATGTTATTCTAGGAAGACATTTACATGTCTTGTACTTTTCCCTGAAGGCACGTTGTATTTCCTTGACAGGTGATAAACAGAATAGTATGAATAATCTTTGCAACAAAAGGAATACCTTAATAAGGTGTTATAACGCATCGGTGGTTCAGTGGTAGAATGCTCGCCTGCCACGCGGGCGGCCCGGGTTCGATTCCCGGCCGATGCATATTTTTATATAAAACTACTCTTTGATAGAAGTCTTTTAGGTCCTGCATGTAGTTGAGCATGCACTTTACATCCTTTCATGTTTGTAGCCATGTTTTTACCTTGTCGTTCAATGTGTTTTCATTTCTAAATTCTTATTTATCATAACCAGTCCAATGAATACAATTTTATTTATGGAAATCGGTCCAATTATCAATTAATAATTTTTCATTGAAATTCAACGAGATTTTTAATAACATCATATCAAATATGTGTCCGAAACATGTGTAAGAGCTTTTTTATTGTTAATATTCAAGTTTTTATTACCAGGTGTGTTTGATTTTCTTACGTTGCACATGATTGACAATATTGGTGAGTTGGTTTTGCTTTCTCACATTTCTACTCAAAAATTTCTGTTTAATTTTTCATTAGTATTTTTCATGAAAACACAACCGATTCTGCCCATTTGATACATCAAGGATAAAGATACATGTAACTTCGTGAAAGTACAAAAGTGTACATGTATATCATTATAAATGGAGATAAGGAAGATAATTCAAATTCAAAACAAACAATCAAACAATACAAATCAGGAAAAACGCAAACAAAGCCCTCTTAATCATCAAAGAAAAACCTCGTGGATTATTCAGCGTGTAAAAAAGTTCTAACAATGGGTATAAAATACATAACGTTAAGTCTGCATCCGTCGTAATGATAAATTGTTCTTGCTGATAAGGGCATTGCATCGACCTTAGAAGTTGCAAATGATGACTTCAAACCAATCTCGAAATTTGAATTTCAATATTTTTTAGATTTCATAACTTTGCTAACAAGCTTTCTTAATGTTTTGGCTAAGCAGTTATATCAGTTATGATAAATTATTGAAAAATCTAGAAAATATTGACTTCAAATTTGAACCCATGACACTTTTAAATTTATAAACTGTCTTTTCGCATTTGTAAAATAATGTTGATGTTACGATTATAATTTTAAACGTCTCCAACAAGTAAAATGGAAACAATAAATTAATACTGATCAGTAATTAAGCTCAAAGTCCATTAAAAAAAGTAAATTGTGAGCAGATCTTATATTTTTAAAAGATAGTTTACATAAGAAAATTATGGGACCGTCTTAAATTTGAAAAATATGCGCTCGTCTAAAAATCCCTTTCGGGGGTCTAACAATCGCCGAAAATTAATCATACCATTGCAAAAACGCACACTGATTTATTAAAAAATTACTAAATAAGAAGAAGAGTTGTGTTTAATTTGAAAAAAATCGTACAATTTGACCGTTTTACTATAATTACAGAAATCCAATTCATATTAAGCACTACAATGTTTATGTTTTGCTATACAGATTCTTTTTACAAAGTTTCAATAAGATTATAATTCTAATTAAAATTTCCTTTCCAAATTACACACTGAAACTTTGCTTTTGATGGAAGTGAAGCTTTCTCCAAACATTTCAGTCAAATTAAGGTTGAGATTGGGTGTTTTGTACTGAAAACACCCTTATTAATAATCATGTATTACGTAATACGTGTTTCAGTCAGCCATTTTGAAATGGAAGGATTAGATTGAAGGGTAAGGATTTTATATTTGACACGTTATTAAAATAACTATCAGATGAGATTAGTATATTTACATATTTCTAAAATATTATATGATAATTTATAAAACAAAAACAATGTCAAGAGCTGTGAATGTTTTTTTAATTAACTTGATAATCATCAAATATCTAGCACAAGAATATGTATTGTATTTATTTTACATCAACAATATTCAATTATTCCTGAATGTATTTTTATAACACTTGGACCTAAATATTTCTCGTAAAAATTATATTGTTATATTTTTGCGAAACATGTTTTGCTTCTTCAACGAATTAAAACTAGTCTTTCGTCGTTCATAATAAAAACTTCTTTTATTATCCCAAAATGTCGTGAATTATACATGTTTCTTGTGATTTCCACTATTTCCCTTTTTAAATTAATTATTATCATAAAATCTCATTCGACAAAAATCACCCCCCACCCCACCCTCAAAAAACAAAATCCAAAATTAGCGAATAAATGATTTTTTTTCAATTTAATAACATGTCTAGATAAAATAGACATTCATTAAATGCCATTTTATTGACCCTTTGTTTCAAATATTTATCTTTTTTAAAGAAAAAAAAAACAACTTGAGTTTTAAATAATGTGAAATTTTAAATGTATTAATATTTTAAAACTTCTCCAGAGAAAAACGTACAATTTTTATTGGTCTCGACAAATGGTCGAAATATGTCGAGATAATGGACAGAATCAAGTTCAAAAGTCCACTAAACAAAACAAACCTGAAGCAGAGCAAACACAGACCTTAAAAAAATCAGAGATTGGTCATCAAATAAAATTCATTTATAATAATAAGAATCAAGGAAAAATCATGATTGTCAACTTCCCTGATATTGTTCACAAGATCAACATTCTTTTAATATTTTTGAAGAAACAATTACAAAAGAAAGTTGTTTTGAGAATTTCAAAAGATTATATTCTAAGACAATTGTTTTCGTTAAACACAAATTGCAACTATCGGATAAAGTACTCAAATACATAGAAAATAATTTAAAAATTATACTACATTGTACAACAGATGTTTTTCAACTTTGTGTGTTTTACAGATAAAACTAAGGTTGAAAACCGAATTTAAAATATTATCAAATATAGTTTTTAAACCATATACAATTGACCAGTTATCCTTTCCTTAATTTTTTCTTGAATAAGATTGCACCATCATAAACTGCATTGGCTTAAGTGATATTTTAGAATTTTAGGTTTAAAATGCATGACTAATGAGTATTTTCTAATGCCATTTTAACCGGAAGTGAAGTTATGTTAATATGCGCATTAAGAGTAGCATCCTTAGTCACTTGTGTATCAGACTAAAAATGTAATCTTTCATTTAGTTCATTATTGTATTTGAAGTATTATTTGATTGATATAAATAATATTTTATAGATAATGTATTTATTGTTTGCTTTTATATATTTCAAAGATCAACTATATCATGCAAGTTCGCAATCAATAAAACACGGCAAATTTTCTAGCATATTATTAAAATATTGACATGATGCTGCCGCCGAGTCGCTGTTTTGGTTTTTATACTAGTGCCCAAAAATAATTGATAAAGAAAAATATTTAAATATGAAAAAATCTTTTGAATTATGACGTATTTAAATGAAATATGAAGATAAAGGAAGTATAATCAAGCTCTAAAGACCCTTAAACATTACAAATTGGTACTAGAGCAAACGCAGACCTCAAAAGCATCAGAGAAGTGGGATCAGGTGCCATAGAGAAGTGGATCATCTACTGTCGACAGTCACAACCGGTGTGTTCTCCTTGTCATGATCTGGCAATCAAAAAATTCCATGAACAATTCAGTGTGTAAATAATGATCTTACAATTTGTACGAATATTATCAATCAGTATTCGACTTGATGATAGAATATTGTATTTGCTGCATGACGAGTCATTATATCGACCATGGAATTTTCGAAATGCTGACTTTAAACAAGATTTCTGAATCATATTTATCTTCTATTTTGACATTCATTTCTTCAGGAAATTGTCATGTTTACCAAATTGCAGTAAATACAAAAGTTGTCATGTTGTAAATTTTGTATTCACTGCCATCTGGTGAGTTCAAAAATTTTCAACATGACAAAATGTAATGTATTGATGGACTTCACGTCCTTATAATTCTTATCATCTTTTAAATTATCAGATTTTCAAATATCATCAAATACATTTACAGTTTTTAGTTTTTTCATGATTCAGAATTTGTGTTTTATTGAACATATTTGCTGATACTGACATTTGATTAAATTTCAAAAGATTTTTATATAAAACATAGCAACAGGTTTTTCTTCCTATTTTATCTCCTCTATAAAAACAGCAACTAGAAAATACTAGTGTCCGAACATAACTGTTTTGAAGTTTCATGCGATAATATGTTAATAATTGTTCTAAAATATGTCACGCTTTATCAAAAAAAGGCTTACTGTCAATCACTTGACATTGAAACCATAAAGTAAATGCTATATTTCTCTTGTCAGGAGGGATAACATGTCAACCAACTTTTTCATATTTCTATAATAGAGACATTAAATTACATTTTGATTAATTATTAGGAACATTTTATTCAAACACTTCTTTAAAAATCAATATCAAATAGAATACAGAAGCTATGATTAAAATCAGAAACGGACTGTGTAAAAGATATAGAAAAAATAATTTATCAATCAGAAATCTTTAAAAAGGAACTATACCTAATGGCAGTAGGGCAAAGCTTTAAGACGTTATAGTAAAATACTTCTGTATTTAGTGGGTTTTTTTTTGGCATTTTCAATCTAAAACATAAAAACGTACAGTAAAATATAATGGAACCGAAACATGTTCTTCGTATTATGACAACTGTAACGCTCATTTTAGTGAATCTCAAAAGTAGTTGTTTTTAAAATTGCAGTGTTTATAAAATATTAAAAGAGGTAAAACGTGGACATATTAAAAAATCCTTTAAGAGATTTTTTTCGTAGGAAAGAGTATACTAGGCTATCGAAATTATTTGAAACACACGTTATTGAGGTACGACGTTTTTTGACGTTAATGCTTGGAAAATGCTTGTATTCTTATGAAGAATTCCCTGGCTGGGACATTCAATTTGATATATAACGCTTATCCATGAGGTCTTTAACAATGAATATTTTCTTATATTACAGTAATGAAGGAGAAACTTCAGGAGTACTGTGCAACAATATATTCGAGAAGTGGTTTACTTAACAATTCTAATGCACTTTTGAAAATTTTTACCAAAACCAACAACATAAAAACTCTCGACTTCTCAACTTTACATACAACCACCCCCACGATAAAATTAAGTCCAGGCTTCTTTTTTTATATCATTGGCATCTGCTTTTTAAAATAAAAGTGGAAATCATTTATTTACTAACCCTGTCATTGATCATTTGCAAAGTTATTTAAAAAAAACAATCTGAAAGTACACACAAGTACTCTGAAGTTGATTTTAACAAGATTATAGGGTTCTCTGATGATAATATCTATGTGGTTTTTGAAGACCAGGTCATCAAACGTCCTGTTATTAGCAGACCTATTTTTGTATTCATGTGAAGCAGAATTTGTCTAAAATCTTATACAAGAAAGGAAGAAAGCAATTGCTTTGGCCATCAACTGGATATTTAGATATATCGACCATGTAATGTCAATGAACAATTGTTATTTCCATTCTTATGTTGACACGATATATCCCGGTGAACTCGAAATAAATATATACCACAGAATCTGACATAATTGTTTCATATTTGGATATTTTACTTGAAAAAGATGATAATGGTAATCTAACAACCAAGCTTTAAAATAAGCGTGACGACTTTAACTTTTCAATCGTCAGCTTCCCTTACTTATCCAGCAATATACCTTTATCACCTGCATACGGGGTTTATATCTCAGTAAAATTGATAGGCAAGAACACGCTCTATTTATGAACAGTTACTGAAACGAGGTGGTTTATTCACATGCAAGTGGATGAAACAAGAGGATGCTCACCCCTCCACTGCACCTGATTTCAACTCTGATGTTTTGTAGGTCCTTGATAGCTCTGCTCCAAATTTGTATTGCTTAATGGTCATTAGAGCTTGAATATTGTTCTTTATCTCCATATTTTTCATTTCACCCAATCTATGTTTCTAGTTTACACCTAATTGAACTCCAAATAAGACTCAGTGGAACCTGATCATATTTGATTATACTAATTACTAAATGTTTTGATCAATGTGATAGCTTAAACTTTTCTATCGTCATCGTTTCTTATTTTTGACTCAATATAGCTTTAATGACTATTGGTCTCCAACTTGTTCAGTACCAATAGCATGATCTTCATGCAAATACTTTTTAAACCGAAACAGACTTTCGACAAATCAGTGAATTATAAAAGTCAACAACTATCATCTTTAGGATCAACAATTGCCATAGTCATGTTGCAAAAACAATTTCTCGTTTTACAAATGTAGACTGGCGTTTTTCATACAAATAATCAGAGTATTATTTTCAATATATATATTGAATATGAATTTCTTTTTCTTCTCTACCCGATTATGACCGTTTGAAAGGTCTACACGGATGCTTCTTTTTCTATGTTATTACCTTATCCCACGCACGGTTCTTTCAGATTCCCTGTTTGCTCTGTTTATTAAATTACTTTATTTCGGATTGTCTTTGCAATTTGCTCTCCTCTTCCCCCCTTCCACTTCCATCTTTGTTCTCCATCTCTTCTGTCCTCTTCATTTTCTTCCTCTCCTTCATCATTTATTTACTTTCTCCTCACTCACGCTCCCTTCCCTCCAATTCACACACTTACTCTCTTATTCTTCTTTCACCATTCTTTCTCTCTCCTTCTCTCTCTCTCTACTCTTTTTTAACCGATTGATAGTCATCTAGTGTCGTCATACAGTATTTCAAAAACAAATATTTAAGAAATCTATAAGTACCGTTATGTTGAGATTTTCAATCCTCTAAAAAGTTATCCCCAAATGTTTTATGTAGAAGTACATTGTATTATGATATTGGCGTCCTTATAGGAGGTTTATGATTTGGAAGCAAATACAGGGCAGAAGTTCAAAGGCTACTCCTAGACCAAATTAAGGTTTGGGGCATAGCCTCGAGCCTATTTTTTTCAGCTGGTGAATTTTCAGAATCTTTGACATCTAAATGTCGATCGATGTCAAAAGGAGACTAAAATGAATTGGTCTGAATATAAAATATGGTGACATTTGACTTTTATACATTTCCTTTATATATACTGACTGGAATGGTTATGGCACTATATTTTGAAGAAGAGTTGTTTGTTTAAAAACTATCTTGCACTCGATGCATCTTTAGAAATACGCTAGACTGACGTATTGATAAACACTATAAGGATCCGTGTAAACAAATCACAAGAGCCATTGTCCTCGGTACATTGCTTTATCGGATGAAATCTTACCCAATCAGGCATTTTAAAAAAAAACAGTGGTTGTTTGAGTGTAATAAATATTGTGTTTTTTAACATAATGGTTTGCAAATTATAAAAATGTATATTATTTATATTCAAATAAAATATTTAAAAGAATCCAGTTCATCTGGCTTTCCGGTATTCAAAGATTTCCATGTCACTGGTCGTCATAGGTCGTTTGGTTATTTGTAATCGGAGTAATTGTTATTACTCGCGTTGGTTAATGAACCGATGAAGCGAATCTAAGGTTGCATCGATGAACACGCCCTCAAGAAATAGCCACGCCCAAATAATGAATTGTAGGAGTTACCTCCCTTGCAATACAATTTTCTAATTTTATATTATATGAACAGATTAATATATAGATACATGTACTTACGTGTTGTTGAAAACTATTTATTTTGCTAAGAACTAAATAATAAGAATAAGGGCCGTGTTTTTCAAAAGGAAAGACAAACAACTTTTCCAAATTCCATAGGACTGAAAATATTTCTCATATTCTTATAAGCGAGACTATTAATGTAGAATATTTTTATTAAATATTGTTTTGAACTTAGTTGTAATTCAATTTTTAAAACGGATCTCAGATACTTTTAAAAATTTAGCATAAGAAAATTAAATACTCGAATTATAATTCTCTTAAAGAAAATATTATGCAGATACGAACTGAACGCAGGAAATATATTATTGATTTTGGTCATAATCCTAGGTCATTTTACAAACCGAATCCGAGTTACTTAAAAACTGGGATTTTTTTTTTCAGATATTGACTGCATTTACATTTCCCATTAAGTTTACGTGTAGGTACGTATTTAACGAATTGACGCATATCTTTTCAGAACTTCAAAGATATCGTAATAAAGAACTGTTATATATTGAAGGAAAAAGTTTTATGTTTCTGTTAAAAGACAGAATGTGGGATGAAAGGTGGAGAGGGACAAAGAGGGAATTAAAACAATCCATACGTCAAAAGTGGATTAGAAAGACAACATCTTGCAATAATATGATTATAAATTTGAACACTGCCATCCCAAATAATAAGTTATCTCAAGATGCAGACGCAGTCAGTACTATTCATTGGCGTCTGCATTCTGAGTTTTCTTTGCATTATATCACTTCCCGTTTCTGCAAATCAAATGAATGAAAAATGCCAAGAAGCGAGTTCTTTGATCAACAACATAACTGCATCGACACCTCGCGACGATGACGGATGTGTTATGAAATTTCGTACGAAGAAAGGAGTTTGTTGTTTGATAGGAATAAAGCTGAACCAACGGGAGCATTTCAAGGGGAGATTTTTCATAGAAAAGCAATGCTTTAAATTCAAGTGTCTCTATGGAAAGAAGAAGAAGTGGGAGAAATGCAAATGCAAAAAGAATAAGGTAAAGTTGCCAAAGCGTCGCCCTAAACCTAAACCAACGACCACCAGAAAACCGACTACAACAACAAAACCAAAACCAAAACCTACGACACGAAAACCGAAACCTACAACAAAGAAAACGAAACCTACAACACTTAAACCGTTACCTACCACCCAAAAGCCAAAACCAAGTACACAAAAACCGAAACCTACCACACAAAAACCAAAACCAACGACAAAGAATCCATTTTATGGATGCCATGTTCCAGGATCTGATGTTGTTTATCTACCTGGCATGGAAATTCCAGAATTATCGACGAAATGTAAATCGGCATACTGTAGCGAAAATAGCGTCATCGTATATAAGGCGGAAGATTGTGAAGTATCAAGTAATCCCCCTAAACCAACAACACAAAAACCGAAACCTACCACACGAAAACCGAAATCAACAACAAAGAATCCAATTTATGGATGCCCTGTTCCCGGATCTGACGTAATTTATCCACCTGGTATGGAAATTCCGGAATTGAAAACAAAATCCGGTGAAAAATGTAAATTGGCTTACTGCAGCGAAAATAGCGTTATCATCTATAAGGAGGAGGATTGTGTATTATCAGGTTTTCCCCCTAAACCCCCTACGACCACAAAAAGACCTGTAACAGCGCCACCTTTACCACCAGGGTGCACCGCCCCAGGATCCGGTAATTTTTATCCACCTGGAGTCGAGATAGCTGAATTGAAGACAAGATCCGGCCATAGATGTGTTTCGGCATTTTGTGGCAAAGACGGAGTTATCAAATATACCGAGGATGACTGTTTTGACCCGATGGATTTTACCACTCAACCTTTGCTGGGAACAACGCCTCCTTTTCATTTTACAACTTTAACGCCTGGAGAAGAATAATATAAAGATATGGAAATACAAAGTATGTAATTTTTGTATAAACTTTTTATATCTATATCCCAAAAAATTAATTGAAGATCATCTTTTTTTTCAGTAAAAAGAAAACAAGAATCTTTCATTTGTTCTAATTATATATATATATACATGTATGTTTATAATTTAAGTTAATGCATTTCTTATCAATACAACTCAATTTATCAAGTTTGTTTTATCATTATTTTAGGTATAACCTTTATAAGGAATGGTCTCTGAATATATTGATTCTTTTATGTATTTTTTTTTCAGGTTGTTAAAGAATCAAATGAATTGTCCATCGAAGTTTCTGATTACCAGACATTAGTGAAATCAAAACAAACATTTTTTAAACATACAATAAAATATTTGTTATACCAGGAAATGAGTTGTTTGATTTTTTGCTTCGTTAGAATACTTATTTCTACATGTCTATAATACTGAAAAAGTTAATATTTATCAATTAATCTATATTTATCAATGCTTTACTTAAAATCAGAAACTTCGATACTTTAACTGAGTTGAATATTCATGAATGAAATAAGTGTTCTAACAACTTGCTAACAAAGAAAACAAAGGCTACAACTTTTGATTCTTTGTTTAAAAGATTTTATACGAATAATGTCAAAATAAATGGTGTTGTAATTATCAAATTTTTATTAACTGTGAATATATTACAATGCAGATTGAGCAGGTGTGTAAATAAAGAAGCATTTTTTGTACAAACGTTAATAAAGATTAACCATATGCAGGTTTCCTGCTGGTAATTGCTTTGTATTTATCACACTGTTTTTCTCATTGCAGGATTTGTTTGCTCTTTTTGACAAAGATGATGATGATGACGACGACGACGACAATGATGAAGATGATTAGAAATTAAACGATGATGAAGACAATAAAAAGATCTGGTGTAGAAATTGAATTTTTTCAAACATGTCAATGAGTGAATAAATTTTTGTTCCATAGAGGTATCTTTGCTCTCCTTAGATTCTTTGAATAACAAATCTATCAATGATCTTCAGTTTACTGGAACCTGGAAATTTACGTATGAGTAATTAAATTGGTATAAAAATAAGACTGTTTTAGAGACACCAAAACTGTGCTTTACATTAGAAACCATATTTTGCATGAAAGATATCTGTTAGAAACATCAAGCCGTATTCAAGCTCAAAAGTCCATTAAACCATACAAATAAGGACTAGAGCAAACACTGACCTTTAAAACATCAGAGGTGGGATCAGGTGCCAAAGATGAGTGAGCATACCTGTCAACCGGTCATGTTCTCCAAAAAAATGGACTTATACATGTATGAGACTATTATAAACAGGCAAAGATACGATGTACTCTTCCTCAGTGGATTGACAAACTACTCACACTCTGTAACCTGACATCTTGTCTATCATGGGTTAATGGGAAATGTTGATAGCAAGGACTAGTAAGAATTTAAAACTTAATTTTCTCAATCATATTAATAATTTAGTATCAATTTGATCACTTTTCTTTGGAACCGTCTTTGTTAATGTTGGACTGGGGGGGGGGGGGGGGGGGGGGGGGGGGGAGTAATGTTCGTTGATTTCTAAGGTCACCCTTACGCACGAATTTACATCTCCACAAAACACTGCTTTCAAATTGTCAACCTCTTGGTTTATTGAATTTTTTTCTCATTGTTTTAGATGTCCAAAATGACTTTGATAAGTTGAATGCGAACACAATCTTTGCCTATTTAATAAATGTTTGACCTATAAACGTTGAAATTTTAGATCAAAGGAAAGTTTTTGATGATGAAGATGCTTATTTGAATTAAGGGTGATACAATCTATCCAATGTGAACCACCAAAAATCTATTTTTTTTTCTCTAATTTCAAACAAAGAAGCTTTATCAGAACTGACTTAAGATCAATTTTAAAAAGAAGAATATCATATAAAGTTAAAGTTCAAACCGATTTTGCATTAAGATGATGTATAAAAGAACAAATACATGGGCGTTTTTCATTCTTTATAATTCTTTATAAATCTACAGATACTTCGTGTAATAATTCCAGCATGTTACCTCTTTTATTAAAGTTAATCCTCATTTCAATACCTAACCATTGTAACAGAGAGTGTCCAGACATATGTGACCATTCTACACTAAAGGGGAGAGGGATTACGTAAATCCCATAATTTATGGACTGTCATTGAGGGATTGCTATTATTGTTTCTTTTTAAGGATATTGATGATTTGAAGTAGAACACTCACTGTTACATCAAAGATTCTGATACATTAAGAAAATAGGCCAACGTCAAAATAAAAGAAAGGTTTGGTAAAACATCACTTTAAAATGGTGTCATATTTCTACCCACTACATGCAAGATAAATTATGTTAACATGCAACATAATTATGTAGACATGCAGCATATTTATGTCAGCATGCAAGTTAATTATGTTGACATGCAAATTACCAATCTTATAAGAAAATATTATTTAAATATGGGTAAATTTACTTACTAACGCCGGTATCTGATATCGTAGATGCAAGATGCAACATAATTATGTAGACATGCGGCTTATTTATGTCAACATGCAAGATAAATATGTCAACATGCAACTTAATTATGTTAACATGCAAGATATTTAAGTCAACATGAGGATTAATTATGTAGATATGCAACTTATTTATGTTAACATGCAAGATAATTATGTGAACATGCAACTTATTTATGTCAAGATATTAATGTCAACATGCAAGATGATAAGTTGCATATCAACATACATATCTTGCATGTTGACATAAATAAGTTGCATGTTTACATAATCATCTTGCATGTTGACATAAATAAGTTGCATGTCAACATAGTAATGTTGCATCTTGCATTTACAATGTCAGATACCGGCGTAAGTTAGTAAATTTACCCATATTAAAATTATATTTTCTTATAAGATTAGTAACTTGCATGTCAGCATAATTAACTTGCATGTTGACATAAATATGTTGCATGTCTACATAATTATGTTGCATGTGAACGTAACTTATCTTGTATGTAGGGGCAGAAATATGCCACCATAGTATGTTTCATTCAGCAATCATCTTATTCCCTGTTTTCAAAGATGAAGACTCGTGCTTTATGGCAAATAGGACGATCGGAAATTAAGCTGATAATTTTAGTCTCTCATTTTCGCAAAGAGGGGCATTTCATTTGCCTATCTGTCTATCTGTCAAAAAGAGAGTTAAATTTTGATATACTATTTGAATAAAAAATATATATTAACTTTCTTAGGATATTTCACATATGGATTTTTTAACCCCATGTCTTGACTTCAAAAGAATTTAATTCACTTTCCACCAAATTGACAAATGAAACTTTTATAATGCAATACAAGTATCTTGTTTGATCAAAACTGTTTAATATGCGATAAAAGCAGGTGGTAGAAGGAAATAAAAGGGAAACTGCATAACATTTAATGAAAGACACTTGATTTTTCTTCAAGATTCGATGAAGGGACCGATTTCGGTACTTCGTTGCTTTACCTCTTTGACCTGCTTTAGAACACAAGTATTTTATCATGGTCATAATTTTTGAATGGGAGAAAATATGACATTTATATTTCTTGTGTGCATTTTGTGTGCAAGAATTTTCCAAAAGCACTATGAGACTATGACCTCATGATGTGTAATTTTAACCTTCCTTTTACAAGTTCTACATTGGTTGATCGATTGATTGAATGTTGTTTTAGAGCCCATTTAGGAATTTATAACTCTTATAGTGAAGTGAAGGGTTTTGATATTTAAACCTTCACTCGGCACCTAGGACCATTGAGCATGCAGTGAGGGTTCTTTATCGTGCAAACGACTACCGTGAAAGAGTGTCTCGATTTTTAAGAGGGATATGGAAATAATTAACAGTATTCAATTTCAAAGTCCATAAAACAATACAAATTAGGAGCAGAGCAAACACGGACCTCCGAAACATCAGAGGTGGGATCAGGTGCCATGGAGGAGTGAGCATCCTCTTAAGACCCACACATTTCACTTCACGGTGTTTAGCACTCAAGGCGAAGGAGCAGGTGCTACATATAATTTTTTTTTAATAAAGTCAGTCGTGGCCGTGTTCGAACACCTCCTTTCACGGCGCGAAAACTCGACTAATTCACGCGCTTCAGTGGCGGCCTTCTATATTGGTAATAAGCTTTTAATGAGAACACATGGCCTTAACATTACCTATGACACCTTTAAGAAAATGAAATTTTTTCATGACCTTGATCTAGAAGTCTTACCTGCCTTGCAAAAATTGAACTACGAGTATATAATGATATTCAATCTCATGAAATTAACCTTAAAACTTGGTACCGTTCGATACAGAAATTTCAAACCTTACAAACAATTTACCAAAAAATATTTGCATTTATCTAATGGTAGAGTACATAATACCAATGAAGCAGAATATCAAAAATCTTTGAATTTCTATACTATTCGATCAATACATCATCTTATGATAAAAATAGATAAAAGATATTTTTTGTGAACGGTAAATGTCATAACGGGGGGGGGGGGGGGGGGGGGGGAGTAGAAGGCAGGGGTCTGGAGGTTGCATTGAAGTCTCCAGTGGATCCAGGACAACTTGAAAGCCTGGTGGTGAATCCCTCGGAATCTGACGAAATCATTATAAATAAGATGATTAAAATGAAGGTAAATGTTTATCATATAAGATAAATTATATATCATATTAGATAAAAATAAAATCATACCGAGGCGGGGGGGGGGGGGTCGCATGGTGAAGTTCATATTGTAAATTGAGGCATGGTCCAATTTACATTTACATGCTATTATAAAAAGTGGGCATTTTAATAACTTTGTTGTAAATAATAAATAAAGTGCTTTAAAGGTAGTCCGATCCTCAGGTTTATAAAATTAGCAGTTAAATAATCAAAAATACTCATAAAAGTATCTCTGAATCCACAAATTTATGTAAATGTATCCGATAGGTATCCAGGCATTCAGAGAAATTGTCATGATTTTTATACTTATTTGGTATTTTTTGTTTTCTATTTCTGTCATGTATTCTATAATACATAGTGTAAAAGGCGTTTGCTATCAATGCAAGACACCACAAATCACTTCTCATTTCATATCATGCTAATAAGCATTGGTATCTATAGCTGGGTTCAAGAAAATCTTATTTCTCTAAAACTGTATTAATTTTTTCACCTTTTATAGGGTACAAATGTCAACTTTTATAGGACCTTTTCTAAGACTTCCAAAGACCATGAATCTAATTACAATGTATAAAGATGAATAAAATGAAAATTGTTGCATGAAAAAAATTCATTTTCAAGCTTCATTTATATGCATTTCAAATTAAATATTAATTTTTGGTGTTATCTTTCCTGGCTGAGGATCGGATGTCCTAAAATTCACAAATATTTAAAAAAAAATAATATGCCTTCAGTGAGAGTCGAACTCACGACCCCTGGTTTACGAGACCAGTGCTCTAACCACTGAGCTATGAAGGCTTGTGATATATGACTGTTTTCCATCTCAAACTGGAGGTCGAAAAAAATGTAATCAATATACATATCCCACAGATGTTAAAATCAAATATTGAAGTAAAGATTTCCTTTAAAAATACGTGGCTAACTTTTATCAATACAGATAAAGACAGACGTGAGACAAATGATTATTTATTATCTCGCCAACGGTAACTTAGTGATAATTCTTTTTATTATCTGTAAATATTGTAATGTTAAGACGCAAAGTGTATATTTTAAATATGATTATGAAATATGCTAAGTATTTTATTTTGTTTTTCTTGGTTTAACAATACATTACAGTAACTGTTATCGCATAGTTTGTATGGAAGTTGTAGGCCAACATAGTACGCTTTTCGTCACATTTGCACAGAAACTTTATCCATTCACGTCATATCGTGACGTCACACAAGATGATCAGTTTAATGAAGCCTATGGAACGCCATATGGACAGGGGTAAAATTTGTTTAAATCATTCATAATATTTTTGAACTGAAATAGGTTTATGAAGATAACAAGCAGCAATTATAGACCGTTTGACGGTAACTGTGGTACTGCTCTTTTTCATGGTAAAATTATATAGTTTGGTGAAATATATAGCTGCAGATCTGTAGCGTTATGGTTTTATATAGTAGTCTTTGACCTCAAAGACTACTATATAAAACCATAACGCTACAGATCTACAGCTAGGTGAAATATGACGTAAAAGTAATTGTTTAAAATACGTTATTTAATTATCTATCAACAAAAACTCCGCCAACCGCTATTATTTTGCCCTGCAAAAGTGTAGTATCGCAGTTATCGTGAAGGAGCTAATATAATAATTCTCGAAAGCAGAGCAATAAGAGGTCTCCAAACACAGAGGTGCATGGAACAATTGTCATGGAGGAGGGAACGAACTCAGCAAGAAAAGAATATTTACTTTTTGGATAAAGTTAATTAAGTTTTCTCTAGATATAAATATGAAGGGAAAACGTGCAGGGATAAAAAAGCAAAATTCTAAAAATGAAATAGAATGGTCCTTGCCACAATAGCTCCGACATTTTGTTCTCTGACGATAACATAGTCCTTCAGGTAGGGAGTCTAAATAAATTTCATCTATATAAAAAAGTAATTAACATCAATATTTGCTTAAACAAGAGCTATAAATTCCATATCCAACTACTGAATATCGAATTGGTTTCAGTGATTAGCCGGGCTTATTGCTCAAAGAGCAATTGCCGGCTTATGTCATCCTGTTTAATACAGGAAGTCAACCCCATAGTCGCCATTTTAAAGTTACGTGCAAAAATATACTCTCAACCGCTTTTGAGATAATGCAAACGCTAAATAAACAACAAAATAAAACGAAGTTTTATCTAAATAAACATTAGTAGTAATGACTTTGAAAACTTCAGTCTTAAGTCAAAGAACATGACAGTTCATTAGCGTAAGGATTTGTGATAATCAGTGTTATCGTAACTCTCTACACATACGAGGAAAAGCAGGAGAGGGAACCAAACTGGCCTGTTTGTTTACATTCAGCTGCGGTACCTGATTAATTCTGATTCTGACAAAATCGGACCGTGGTATTAGGATTGAAAACTCACTGTCAGTGTCTTATCATTTATATTGACAGTTTTAGAATAATTTTTTCATCGGAATTTTTAATCTGATATTCTTCTTATTTATCTGTTAATTAATACAATATAAACGTATGATTTATGTAAGAAATTCATTCTACTCTGTAAATGAGCCCGGCTCTGTACTTTGAGTACTTTCATTTTTCGTTTTGCCTCTGTACATGTATTAACTATTTTTCGTTATTGTTTCGAAAGCTCTGACGTAATAGCTACATGTAGACGATCTAATGTGAGATTGATTGATCTGTTAAACGTCCCATTCGAGTTTTTTCCACTTATGTAGATAGAGAGTCATCGTATGTCGGGGAAGTACCTATACTCGGCAATCAGAGTCATTGAGCAGTGAGGGTTCTTTATCGTGCCAACGCCTACGGTGAAGCAACAGCTTGCTTTTTATGGTTTCATCCGAAAAACCTGTACCTTCCGGGAGGAGGGCAGCTAGAAAAAAAAAACACTTTACTTGAAAGCATTCGAAAAATCTATTTTGGGTTTGGGTTGTTGATGTTGTTTCAACTTCATTTCCCAACCGAATTTTACTAAAACATGACCAAATTACCATGATTTTACGATGTTACCTAAAAGCTTGGGCAAAAGGGGCAGCCAGGCTTTTAATGAAGGTTTTCAAAAGGAAAAGGTTATGTTCTGGAAAAAGAGTGCCCCCCCCCCCATTCTACGTGTCTGACAGTGAACTGATGAAGCATGCCCAAATGTTTGAAAATGTAAAATAAAGGAACATGTAGGTTCTTCTGTAGGTTGACTCGGAAAAGTGAAAAAACCGTGTTTCGAAACTACAGATTGGATTGGATTTTTGAATTTCATCACTGTTTGTTATTTAATTCCAAAACCTCCAATATCATGATGCTTTGATATATATAATTTACACTTGGCTGTCTAAGTTATGAACAAAAAGATTTTTGGTCGCTGAGTAACGACTAAATCCTTACGACGCGGGTTCGAATCCCACTGAGGGACGTGTAGACTGTGCATGGTCCTTGGGATGAGACCGTATAAAATGAAGTCCTGTATCGTTGTAGGTGCTGGCACGGAAAGGATCACTCACGGCTCAAAGTCAAAATTTGCAGCCCTTCGACATCAAGAAGTGACGTCTCAAAATGATTGAAAAAAAAAATTGAAGGAGCGTTAAAAAAACAAGTAAACCTGGTGTTATCAGATGAAGTGTGGATTAAACGAACAGTATTCAGACTCAAAGGTCATGGTTAAGGCCATTGAATCAAAGCAGGAGCAGAGCAAATACGGACGTCTAAAATATCAGAGATTGGCTCAGGTGCTATGAAGGAGTAAGCATTTTCCCTTGACTTGTCATATCCGCCGTGTCCTCGATCCTTGTTATTTTGATAGGGCAAACGCAAATATCCGTTGAAAATTCATCAAGTTTGAAATAATGTTTGTTTGCCTTCCAACACCTCAGGATAAAGAAAAGGCTGGTATGTATAGTTAAGTGGGGAAATTTCTTTAAACCAAAATCAATGAATGTATAAAAACTATTGCATAATGCATGAAAAAGTAATTGTTCCCAGGATGTATTCAAAGATTTGAGTTAGGCCATTTTAGCCTGTCCGTTGTTAGCAGGCAACAAAACCGTTTTTTCTTACAGATGACTTCATTGTCAAATCTAAAATGTTACTGTAGATCGCTAAATTTTCGTGATACCTTATTTCGCGAAATAGCAATTTTGTACTTTTAGCGTGACAATATTTTAGCAGCTATGGTTTTTGTTGAATATTATCCTTACTAATGCATATATACATATATTATTTTTCTCATTTATTCCACGCTCTCTGATTGGCTCAAACTTAATCACAGGATCAAGTACTAGTATATAACAGAATAAAGACTTGTGTTACTATTTATAGATTCTGCAATGCATATCGACATGATGTTTCTAAAAAATGGAAATTTTTTTTTTCTGTTAGCAATTATAGCTTAATGAATGCAGTGTATGACTTGATGTAACTGAAAAAGAAAAATAAACTTAAATCTGATGTTTTGTAATACAGTAATTTGTAAGACGTAAGAGTGCCTTGAATAAGGATCTACTTTATATTGAAATACATATTAGAGATGCTTTTTAAGAATCAAAACAAAACATAATAAAACAAGTGTAGCTCTTTTAATTATAAAATTCCCTAAATTACTCTATCAATATAAAGGAAAAACAATTACATTATACAGCCCAAATTAATTTTGATCTATAGTCTCTAAGTGTTAAAAAGACAAGAGAAAAACTTATAATTATGGCTTATTCCATTTATCTTCAAATTTTGTTCTGTCAATCACCGTGAAAAATAATATAATAAATGTAGCCCTTTAATCCGGTCAATCCATAGATAAATCGACTTCACAGAAAAGCATATCGACTTCGCACTTCGTGCTCGGTCGATATGCTTTTCTGTGAAGTTGATATATCTATGGATCGACCTCATCAAAGGGCTATATTTATACAATATGCATATTTAAGCAAATGATTTGCATTATTTATTTGTTGAAAATGCAAATCATAAAATCCGTCAATATTTTCATACTGGTAACGTAAGGAACAAAAGAGTGCACAAAAGATTACGACTTGGCTGTAGTCCACTATACAGTCATGTATTTACCATAAATTTTGAAAATAACTTAACTGTAATTGTGACAGGATTTTGATAATTTGTTCTGAATTGTTCTTATTTTGGGAGCCGTTGATATAAATTTTTCATCACTCTTCCTTAACTAAAATATTTTATTTGATCGTATCATTTAACTGCAAGAATATACTGCGATCTTTAAATCACTTCAGAAATATATAGCAGCTTCCAGGAGTTTTGTCCTAGTATTTATACACTGTTTCCTCATATTTACGTTTTCTTGTATTGTATATAGCAAGCCTCTTGTTTTCTTTTTTTAATTTATTAAGCATGTCTCATACTTGTTTTGAGTCATGTTTGAACTCAACTCAGTGTCTGTATTTTATTCTTCGAAATAAAATATAGTTTAAAATATATTTTGTTAGTCATTCCTGAATATGATTGGCTGTCTCGACGCCTGCGAGCCAAGGATGTTCATTTACATGTAAGCAAGTGCACAGTGGCGTGTTATGTGCTAAGGATTATAATAATGGGTCTTGTTGGAGTTTTATTGATTCAAACTCTGGTATATGGTTACAAATCCTGTAATATTTGAGAAAATTGATAACAACAGCTTTGAAGTACTGTAATAATTATCTTTAAAAGTTGTTGGCTTTAAACTTGTCCTGAACGTTATTTAATTAATATAAAACCAATGAACCTTAACATTTTAAGATTTATTTTATGAAATATAGTGAGATGTCTTTCTCATACATTAATAAAGATGTCAAATGACCACTGTACTGAATACTGGGGGTGATACTAAAAACTTAGGAGCAAATAAACTCTTACAAATATTATTATGTTTGACATATGATACATGGATATATATACATGGTCACAATTTTGCTAGAAAAATTAATGTAACACAATTTTTATGGCAAAATTTCAAAATACTTCATCAAGTTATATACAAGTATGCCATAACACATATTCATATATAGCAAATGTCAACAAAACCGAACACATCATAATGATACGACACTGCATCACATATTAATATACAGGTCTAATTTTATAGGTTTCCAAATGCGTGTGCATGTCCTCTAGTACGACGTGTGTATCAAAGGGGCCAAGGGACATCTTTATAATGACTCCATAGAAAGCAGTGCCCGATAATGGTCCTTTATCTTCCATTTTCCTTTCACATGAGAACAAACTGTCCATCCATCACGTGACCTTGGGGAGTTGTAATCTGGATTAAATCGACTAGCAACCATCATACGACCGCTTCAGTGAATCTGATAATAAAAATATCAAGCAATGAACAACAAAAGCAGTTTTCTATTCATTATAATTGAAGATCTTATTTACACACGCAGATTACAATATATATACAAATCAGTTGAATGTTTAAAACGATCACACACACGTTTCTGCACTTAGATTTAATTGTGAAGAGTTAAATACCATCTTGCACGAAAACGTCGATATCTTTTATGAATGACAATGCAGTAGGCCTTGAAATAATATTCTCATTCACCTTGCCTCTCACTTCCTCGAATTCAACGTTGCGATTATCTCTGGAATTTGAAAAAGCATGACGAAGGAGAAAATTTTTAAAGTCACTCGGGTTAAATAAATTGCTTTATGATTTTAAACAATGAAACATATTTTTCACAATAAGTGTCAACTTTAAAAATATGTTTTGAGTCTATACATGTTTTCTCTCTAAAAATGATTATAGAATATATTCTTTTCTCAGATAAAAAGTGAATGGCATAGTTCTAACATGACCAGAACATTCCAATCCTGATTAACTATTGTTTTTAATTATGATGGGTTGAAACGCATTTGTATGTAATTAATCAGGGTACTTGTTACTTGTTAATCCTTGGTTAATCCCTAGAATATATTTAGTGTCAGGGCGTAAAACATACAATCCAATAACGGATTGGACGTTTAAACAAAGACAATTAAACTTAAGACGTAAAAATCTGATAAGTGATTAAACTTAATACATGTAGTGATTGATGTTCATATTTTGAAAAATAATGATATTGAAATTAAAGAAAAAACAGATATATATAAAGGGAAACAATATTTACACTATATGAACAATTCAACAAAATGACAAATATCAAACTATACATGGCAATTCCAAAGCAATTATTTAGAAAATGTATAACATTGCGCGTGAAAGATGTTTGGTAGACATTTAATGTTGCAACGAGTTAACAAAAGTTCAATTTAGCGCCTTTATCAATTAATGCATTTATATTTATGTAAAAAAGACATTTAACAATGTACAGAATGTATTAGTTTCCAAGCGTTAAATAGAATTTTATAGACCATAAAACTTACGAAATGATGATTTTAAACTAGACTGCTGATATTCCTGTTCCAGCATCTTTTTTGTCAATAACCTTCCTCTTTATAAAAATTGCTCATACGCAGAGCATGCTCTTATATAGAATTACAGGTTATTTCTTACTGCCGAGAGTCTATGTTAAGAGTGAGATACATGTATTCTAATTGATACTCATTTTTATGTATTGAGAGATACTTTGGGTGTTTTTTAAACTTTGTTACATTTCTGTTATTCTTAATTAGGGTATGAATTGAGGTTGAAGTGAATGATTCCTTAAAAGTTGTGTACCTACTATTAGATGTACAATTCTCTGTACCTTGTTCAAATTTGAAGGTATATTTATATCTAGAGGTCCTATATTAAGTGTGAGATATATGAATCTCTTTTTAGAATTCTGAGGTTATTCTTAATGAAAGGTGTCTTACTTTTAATATTTTGTCAGGTTTCTTATGTTTTTCTGTTTGAACGGTTCTGTAAATGATTCTCTTTACTAGTCAGAAATTCAAACTTCAGTTAATTTTTCTTGAGTTATTTTTAGTTAGAGAATCTTAGTTGGATGTGAAGTAAGGTTTTCGTACTTGGTTACTATTCTAAAATGCTTTTTATTCATAGAATTATGCTGAAGTTAGTGAGGTATGATTTTAAGACGTTGAGATTGAAAACTGTTTGCCATGTTCATTTGTTATTCTGCCTACTTTGTTAGAATTGTTGAAATGATATTTGTAAAGGCGTTTGATTTTCTTACCTAATTGTTAAAACTCTTGAATTTTTATTTTCAAGGTTTTTTTATATTCAGGGTGAGATTTAAGATATTCATTAGTTTGTTACAATACAAATTTTACTCTTTATAATTTCACTTTATTTCGATTATTAAAATATTGTAACAGTTATTAAGAAGATATGCGTTAAAAGTAAGATGTATGATTTTCATTTTTTAAATATTATTCTAACAATTTTAAGTGAACAGCTTTAACAACTTTAACAAAGACCAGCGCAAAAAAGAATAACCTTAGAATTCTAAGATGGTAGAATTTCTATGCAACTGTTATGATGACCAGTCTTAGGGATAATATATATGTTTCCTATGACTTGGATAGAATTCTTAGGTTATTCTTGTTCAGATGGCCTGCCTTAATGTATGAGGTGATCAACCTTTTTCACATGACCGCCGGTGAGGTAACTGTTGTAGATCGTAAACAACGATTCTATCAGCTCACCGGAAATACAGATGTGTCTTTGTTTTGGGTCCGTGATACTTCATTGTATATATGATATTTTAATTGGTTTAATAACGCAATAGTCCAACAAGTCTCAACAGAGGATCTGCTATGTTGTTTATCGAAATTTTCATTTGAACTCTTGATATTTTGCCTAATGTTTCACCTCCTTATGCATTTTTAACCGAAATAATGTTTCTAAGATGAGGTTGAGGAAAATTATTGAAATACCTAAAAATTAAATATTCTAGAATACTATGAGAAAATTTCATGTATATATACATATTAATGGCTGAAAAGTATTTGATTAGCAGATTATACTTAGATTTGCACTTTCTGTATACATGTATATCTCATTCAATTTTGAAGATTTTTTAATTAGCGTGTAAAATTTATTATAAACTTATTAACTTCTTTACTTGATATTTCTAGAAAAAAAGTAAAAAAGTTTTTTGTGGAATATCATAATAGTTCTAAGCAATAAAACATACGTTTAAATTGAAATAATTTAAGAAAAACTTTTGAAGAGAAACAGTTTTGGTTTTACAAATAAAACAGAACAAGATAAAGACTATAAAGTTCAGAAATAAGATTAAATTAAAATATATATATATGAATAAGTTTACTAAAACATTTTGACAATAAACATAGATAATACACTGTATATGATGTGAACCATAGATAATGTGTGCTTCCTCGAAGCACTATCTCCTACAATGAAATATTTAAGGAATCACATGTTTCATCTTTCCTGGCCCAGTTTTGAGAGTTTTTATGCCAGGGCATCAACAATTTTGGGAAACATGGGATAATTTGCATAACGGGCCACATGAAGCCCAGTTTGCTGGAGAAAAGATTTTTAAATATTTTTCCTATATATTCCTTGTTATGTCCCATGGCATACTTCATGATTTGAACAAATTTGAATCTACACTACCTGTGATTCCTTATATTTCCTGGCCATTTCATTGTGAAATAAAATATTCCTATGTAAAACTTAGACATTAAGAATGTAGACTAATCGATTTAAATTACACGAGGACTTTTTAAACATGCCAATTTCAATAGTCCTCGCACACTGACGTCAAACACAAAGGCAGCTGCACGAGATTTAAATGCATATTTGGCCTCCTTAGCGTCAGACACAGAGACAGATGCGCACGAGATTTGCATGCGTATTAGGCCTCCTTAGCTGCTGACCTATCGACCTGCCTAATTTACATTCCGGCAGAATTATCAGGAAATCAACTCCGCTTACTTTCAAAGGGTTATTATAGAGAAAAAATTTAGAAATGGAAATATGTGGAGATAAAGAACAGTCACCAATCCCCACCAAGATCTACAGTACTTGTAATTAAGGAGGGCATAAAATACAGCCCCATAAAAAAAACTCATATCTGGATCAGGTGCCTTTGAGGAGTAAGCATCCCTTGTTGGTCTGCCACATTGCTTATGAGCCCTGGGTAGACGGTAGACGGAATACTCCTTAGCCAAATTTAGCATAAAAACAATGTCCTAACAGTTGGTATGAAATGCGTCAGCCAAAAATCGACTCAATTTTAGGGTACATGTATTGTTTATTTTTATAACAACGACTGTATAACGATATCAAAGCTATAGCTTTAAACGAGGATTTATTTCACTCATAATTATTTTTAAAAGAATAAATAATGATACAAGCGTTTCAATATGTTCAAAACATTTTGTAATAAAACTGATGTACTGTATAATTTCAATGCAAACAAAATGAATGCAAATCTGTCTAACCACAACATGAATTATTTTTCTTACGCATACATGTATATATTACCGTTCCAAATGCTTATATTGCAGAGAAAACAAAGTCGAAACATCAGGGGTAGAATCAGGTGCTATGGAGGAGTAAGCAATGAAATATCAAAAAAAATAATATATCAACCAATTTCACTCCATAAAATATTGGTGATTATATCTTGTGTTGTGCGTAACATTACTCGAGCTTATTCTTTAATTTATTTTTTATGTTCTTTTTCATTTATCTTCCCAAACTAAGGATATGTTATTGTTTGAATTAAGCTGTATTGTTTTCTTGACTTGAGGAGTCTTTTTAATTTTTGTCATCGAAGTTTTTTTTTTTATATTTCTTATAATGTTTTTACAAAATGTTGTAATTATATTTTTGTAGATTTTTGTAATTGCATTTGGAAATTTCATGGGTTTTTTTTTGTTGTTGCTCTTTTTCATGTATTGCATGTTGATTTACATATACTGGTAAACTTTTGTGACATTGTATCTGTTATATTGTCTAAAAGAATATCAAATGAAGTTTATATCTATACATGAATATTTTTGCTTTAGTCAACAAATCTATCGATATGTCATTAGTTGTTCCTCAATTAAGATGCATGTGTGTTACATTTATTATTTTAATAAAAAAGATATTTTATCAAAAGAAAACTCCGATTCGATGAAATAACACATTTAAAAATCTCATCTTTGTTGTAAATGCAATACAAACACAAGGTTCTAAAATTACTTAATCAAAATCCTTCCTCTCAAAAATTACAAATTACGATAACATTGACCTAATGCAGGGGGATGGTGAAGCAGTAATTAGAACTATTGTGTTTTGGCCTGTTTATTTCCAAATTACGGATCTAATTAAGGTGACGTAAAGTTGGGTTTCATGAAGATTGAGGGAATGTCGACAAAATGACACGAAATCTACATCCTCTTTTCTGACTTATTGCCGGAAGAGGGGCGTACTCACTCCGTATGTTCTAAATAGTAATTTTGTGGCTTTTAATAAAAGGTCATAAATCTTGCTGGGATTTATTGAATTTTTAACGTCTATGAAGATTTTAAAGCGAATTTTTTCTCTTTTTTCAATTTATCTTTTATCACGATTCAGTATCATAATATAACAAAAACAAAAAAAAAGAGGAATTTATTGACCATACATATTTGGAAATATGAAATCATTATCAATAATTTCTGTCGTTTTGATAAATTCTTTGAAAAAAAAATTTAATCGTAAAAACCTCACAAAACTTTCAAGTTTTAAATATCGATTTGCTTTTAATTTATATAAAGCTATATTTGTAAAGTTTTCAAAAGTAGTACAGTGTAGTGGCTCAAAAAATTAATATAAAGTACAATATATTAATGAAAATGAACAAGCTGCATGTAGCCTGGGAGCTCTCCCCTTCTCTCTCTCTTCATTTTTTTTTATTTGGTTATTGCTTTTTTTGGAAAAGAGAGTTGGAAAAGTAATTAGAAAGCTTAAGTCTAAGAATAGCTCCGATACATGTTTGACAATGTAGATAAAAATCCTCTTTTTGTCAAATAATTGCTTAAAAAAAGCTTTTCAGTCTTTCGATCTCCTTTAGAATAGCTCTGTAAAGATATACAAAAATGTTTTACAATGTAGATTTTTTCTTTGCCAAAAATCCTCTATTTATCAAATAATTTCTTAAATTTTTATATTATGGTTTTATAATACTTTGCAATAATTTTTAAGTTTGTCTTCTTATTTTTAATCGTAGGGAATTTTTTTCAAAATTCTTAAATGTTGATGAATATCCCTCTCTTGGTTTTCTTTTTTTGTTAGAAAATAAAAAGTTTATAAGTATTCCTTTTTAAAAAAGCACCTTATTTCAGATCATTTTAATATTTATATTCAATTACTACTAGTATGTAGGGAATAGTTACTTCTTAATTTTTTATCATTTCCTATGCGGGAAATTCTGGTCTTTTTTCAAGATACATTGTATAAAATTTAAACGTTGTTTCTAAGATGATTTTATTTTTGTTCAGAGATTCTTTAGTATTTCAACATATAATTTAGTAATTTACCTGCATTTATTTAAAACACATTGCAGATTTTTTTAAATTGTCATTGTTTGTTTCTTTAATGTTTGACGTCCCCTCCAGAATTTTCACTCATACTGAGACATAACCACTGGCAGAGATTGAAGGGCTGCTATTTTAGATTTTATTCGGCACTTAAGCCATACGAGCAGCGAGATTTCTCGTTCATGCCAATGCCTGCAATGCAGGACCTCTGTTTTTACAGTCTTATCCGAAGCACTGGTCTCCCACAGCTGAATTCCTGTTTCTTCGGCTAAAGAACATACGGTCTAACCACTGCACCCTGCAGGCGACACATTATCCTTTGTAAAATAGAGTAAGGATAGTGCAGACTTTCCTAAATTTTTTAAAAAGTATACTTTGCTGATCTTTGTTGAAATGAAACAGGTTAAGGTAACAAAAAGTGTACCATTTCAGAAAATCCATCAACGATATAAATTAATCTGTGTATAGGGCATAAAAACAGACCTCTGAAAATTGCAGACGTGGGATCAGGTGCCTTGGAGGGGTAAGCATCCTTGCTGACCGACCAATTCCGCTATGAGCCCTCTGTATTGATCAAAAAGATCGATCATTCCGTAGTCAAATTGAAAGCAAAAGCCAAGGGCTAACACTTGGTATGAAACAATTTCCCGACAATATGACCCAATAATAGGTTAAAGTTGCTTAATATAAAGACATCATAATGACCATAGAAATTACGAAATGCTGACTTTAAACGAGGTTGTTGAAATCACTGCAACATCAACTTATGTGTGAGTAGTACTCAGTGATCGTACTCAAAGAATGCGGAATATTACTTAACAAATTTCAGCACTGTAACATTGTTCTTCTGTGAGATAGAGTAAACTTAGCTATGTTATTACATTCTTTATTTTTAAAATAACATTTCCTTCCTTTTATTCCAGATATATATATACTGTCATAATATAACATTGTCGTTTTTAGGATTGTTTGTCTTTGTTAAAATATTCTTAATTATTCAACATATACATGTTCTTCGCTGCCTTTATTTAAATCATGTTGTAATCTTTTAACATTGTCGTTATTAGATAGATTTAGTTAACTGCAGATATTACTTTTTTAAGATAAACTTTGATGTCCTTTGTTTGGAACATAACATAATGATTATAACATTTTTTGGTTGTCTTTTCAAAAATAATTTTTAGACACATACTTTGTTGCTTTATTTGAATCCCAGTGTAAGAGATTTAAATAAATCTGTTAATTGTAAAATGGATATAAATTTTGTTGATTGCATACATTTCTTGATTTTCATCATTAACTTTGCTGGAGATATAGAATACTTTTTTGTGAAGACACTTAGGTTTTATTCTTTGTTAAAGTGTAAGGAAAGTAACACTTAGGTTTTATTCTTTGTAAAAGTGTAAGCAAAGTATCACCAAATGGAGGTGCGGACCAAGATATACATGTAAAGACCAAACTACCCAAAGCTAGGGATGCCTTCATCAGCCTCAAGAACACAAGTAGAAAGACAAAAATAAGAATTCATAACAGCTGCGTCCTGCCTGCCCTACTCTATGGGGCAGATGCTGGAGACATATCCAGAAAATGTACTCTTAACAACGGATTCCTCAGAAAGATGAGGATTTTCTGGCCAAATAAAATAACCAATGTGGAACTCCATGAAAAAGCAAACATAGTCGGTATGAGAACTTGATTGACAAACGGAGATGGCTATGGCTTTAACCAGCCAAAGACATTACCAAAGTAGCACTTTGATGGACACCAGAGGGGAAGGGGAAAGCTGGTCGGTCAAAGAAAACCTAGCGACGAACTGTTGAAAGAGAAATGAGAGACCACAAGCTAACTGTTGGAGAAATGGAGAGAAATGCTCAAGATAGAGGGAAGTGGAGAAGTCTAGTCCTTGCCCTTTGTGCCACGGGAATAACAAGGACTAGGTAAGTAGGTAGGTAAAAGTGTAAGCAAGGTATGTTTTACAAGTTTTTTTTTCTAATAAAGTATGTTTTCAGATATTTTACCGAGTTTATGAAATCGATTCTGTTTCGTTTACATCTTGATTTTTTTTCCATGCAACCCTAAGCATTTTGAAACTGATACTGTTTCTCAATTTATCATCCGTGAGAGTTAGATTTAATTTCTTGTTTATTTATATAGGAATCCGCATTTTTAACCGAATATGGGATTTGTTATGTAAAAAGTTAAATTTCAATTGTACAAATGTAAGGTTAATTTATGAGGTCGGTTATACTTGCAATATTCACATCCAATGCGTGTTGTTTGCAGAAAAGAAAAGGAACATACAAAACCAAGAGAGGTTAAGCACTAGTATTAGTTTTGCATATTTACCGTGTAAATTATTACTGTAACAGCAATCTGTTTATTGGTCATGAAAAAAAAACTTATTAAATAAATTAACAAAGGAATCCAAGAATTTTAATACACAAGCATAAAACCACTAATAATGGAGAAAATAAGGTCCAACCCTATTTTAAAAAAGTTAAATAGCAATCAATTTTGACATGTTTAAACCATTTACTTTACTTTCCATTTATCAATTCCACAAACAAGGTTGGAGTGTCCCTGATATTATGGTATTGTAGTCTAGAACAAAAGACATGTTATGACAAGCGAGACCAAGCCCATGTCATAGGGTACCAGGGTAGTAGATTGAGTTATATGGTCAGTGAACTTTTGTTTATGCTTTCCTGGTCTCTGGTGGCATATTTCTCTAGTTCGTCACCCACCCAGGCAGAAGTAAGCCAATCCTACCAAGGACATCAACACAATAGTGGACTACTTTACCCTCGCAATGATACTTGTTAGAAGATCGAATTTCTACGTAGACTATTTTTGCCATTTTATGAGTGTCATTTTTGTAAACTTACTAGATTTACATAAGTTTTCTTCCTAGGATGGTTCGTATTTATAGAATTATGGTAGGTTCACACGCCATGACATGGACGGGTGACCTTTTGTAGGGGATTTATGTTTTTTTTGATAGTATTATCTTCCACAAAAGGATGATCAAGGCGATGGGTACGAAGATTTATCTCTGCTAGACAGAAGGATGAAAATCAGCATTGAACTTTAATGATTTTATCTACAGTCTCCTGAATTTAATTGGTGTTTTGCTTGACTTTTTGACATTCGTACATCCTACATACCCACAAATGAGAGCATATTTGTATAAAATATTTTTTGGTTGTTAATTTCATTTTTTATACAGAAATTAGCTTTTTAAAACATATATTTTAATAAATCTGCTTAATTATACAGGCATTAAACTTTAGAAAATAGATTTTAAAATATAGTATTTTTCGTTAAATATTATTTTGTACTCTTTATGAGAATGTTTTTGTCACATAACATGTATTTCCATGTTAAAAGCTTACTTGTTTGAGCAAACACATAACTTCAATATTTGATATAATATGTTTTCCGCAGACTATTTTGAAAAGCAAAAGCAGTACTTAATGGAATAGAAATATGTTTAAATTGATAATTATTTTTCTTTAATTATAGCTTGTTATTATAGATATTTTAAAATGTTTGGAATATTAAGAAAACTCGCTGAATTTTATGCATTTCTTTGTTGTTTTGTTTAGTGTACAATGTTTATCACGACAAACCCAAAACATCCTTGTTTCCTTCAAATTTTAGTTCATTTATAAGATTAATTGTGCACATTAAAAAGTCTAAGTTAGATATTTATTATTAATTAACAACGATTAGGGATTTTATATATAGAATTTGTTTACAACAAAGAAGACCAGACTGTGAAAAACATTAGCTTAAGAGAAAAACATGTACGAGGGGCGTTCAATAAATAGTGTCATCAGCTCGGTGACATACAAAATAGAAATCATATGACATTAAGCTTGACTTTCTCTAATCATTGAATCTTTAATGAATTTATAACAGTTTATGTGACCACTTTTCATCGCATAATTTCATTTTGGGAAGCTGGAAAACAAGGGCTACTCGAGACACTGCATTAAAAATGAATGGTCAAGAATCAGCAAACTAGAGCAAAATTGAACGCTTCATTAAAGGTTCTGTAAAACTTGTTAATTTACCAAATATATATTAACTGAAATATGTAAAATTTGCAGCAACTTATGTCTGTTTCATACACACACGAACAGGTAGATTTCAATTAACAAAAATTAAATAATGGGCATCAAAAATGGATACCGTTCTTGTCAACAAGGACATACAACAAACAGTTTATATGAGCGATAATTCAACAAATTATCACTGATTATGTTTTTTTGACTTTAAGATACATAGCAAATTTGATAGACATCATTTAGGGGATGTTCACACTGTTTTAAAGATACATTTCATGGTAAAAAAGTTAAATACTCAAAGGTCACCCTATATTTTTAAAAATGAGTAAAAACGAGGGCGTGTAGAAAATCTAAACAATTATTTAAAAAAAAAAACAAAAATTGTTCTAATCCTCGTTTTTCTGAAATTCAAAAAGATCATGAAACTTGAATCCATTTTGCGTTAACCCCTCAAAACAAATTTAGAATAAGATGTACTTGACAAAACTGCAAAGGCCCGAGAAGAGCAAAAATTTGCAAGGACACACAAATAGTTTTATACGCTATTTTCTTAAATATTATCGGTCTTTTTGTTCAAAGTCATATATAGGGAGACAGTTCAATTTCTGGAGGAGTCTAGTAAGCAAAATATTCGCCCAAAAATTGAAAGGTGTATTAGAGAAAGGAAACAGAATGAGGAATTCACTACATTAAATTTCTTCATGACAGCGTCCAAACCCACAGGCCATGAAGATTAAAGTTGTTTTGGGATGAACAGAAAGTTAATGTTTTGTCACATCAACAATATTCGCCAGATCTTTCAACCTTTGTCTTGCTTCATTTCCCAAACTTAGGAAAACACCTTTCAGAAAGAAGACAAGTACAGCAAATTATAGGATCTGCCATTTTCCAGTATGCGAAGGGTCATACTCAAAACTGTGTTCTAAAAACAATTAGAAATTGAATAAAAATGTTACGGACATGTGTTTTAATTAAAAGAGAATAATCTAGTTAAGTCGTGGAGACAAAATCATAGAAAAGCGTTTTTTGTTTCTTTCCGAGCCCCGATGACATTATTTATTGAACGCCCCTCGTATTCATTTCTTTTACTAGTTCTTATCGATGATGCATGATTCTTTAACTTAAACAAATAAATATTTAATTTAAAAAAAAGCAAATGATTTTCTGAAAAAATCTTTTTGGAATCATATGATAGAAAATATGAATTCATTTGAACATTATGTTTAACACAAAAGGACCAGAAGCAAGTTCTAGAAACTTACAATTCTTCTAGTTAATTGTCATTATAATAACATAGTATATTATATTAGCAAGTGACATAAATAAATTTAAATGTTTATTGAATCTTACAGATTCATTAATGAATTTATGAACTGCTGAAAAAATAAAGCCGTTCATAAAATAAGTCAAGGTTTTATTATCCCCTAGCAATATATATGTGTCTTTTAGAATCTTTTCTTCCAGTCTAAAAAGTTTGTCAAAAAGATTATTTCTTGCGTTTATAAAGAAAAAAATTGTTTTCCAGATTTTTTTAAATATTAAAAAATCCTTATTAATAACCCTTTTACAAGTAAATGTGCCATTTAAACTGAGGGTATAAAAATGAAATATATACAGGTATCATGAACAGCTCAAAGACATGAATTTTAACTAAGAAAAAATGTATGTTTATGGTATACGATAGTTTACAGTATGTGCTATTTCTTTGCATTTTAAAATGCATTTAGAAAATTTCTGTTGATATCTAATAGAAGAACATAATAAAATTTTTTAAATAGCTCCAAGAAAAATGATAACAATACATTGACTGACAGGTATTTTCAATACATTTCTTTCACCGATGAAAAAATGCATCCAGAAATTAAATTGACCATGGAAATCTGTTTCTCTTTGTTATTATACGTAATACTGAATATATTAGCAATTTTTCCTATAAAAAAAAATCAATTGGTAAAATGAATTACTTAATATTTATTATTGTATCAATTGAAATAAGTGATATTTTCTTCGAATTTCTAAAAAATAACTTTGAATTTTTTGAAGTCCATAAGAAAAAAAACTGACTTTACACAACAAAATTAAAATCTTTATAATCTGTTTTCAAGCCGTGCAAATTTTAAAGATGTTATCATCTTGACTTCTTAAATTCCAAAAGGTAAATAAACAGAAAGGTTAAGACAACAAAATAAAACTTTTAAAAAATTACATACAAAATGTATGTAAAAAAGATTATATATTTAATCACTCTAACTTACAACAACATTTGAAGATGAGCTTAAAAACGTGACATAATTAGAAATTATAAATCTTCTGTATGCTCAATTCATATAAATTTTAATGAAAATAGTGACTTTAGGTCCAATGGACAGGGTGCAGTATTGTTTTATATTTATTTTGGTTACATTATATAACTTGCAATGTTTATAATGCACATTTACACTATGATAAACAATTACTTATTTAATCAATGTTGATTAAAGGTGAAGATAACAAACATACAGTGATCGATCTAAAAAGTAAACATATAACACTACAATTTTGTAAAGAGGACATAAAAACGGACCCAAGAAAAACCCAGAGGTGGGATCAGGTGCCCATGATGAGTAAGCTTCTCTATTGAGTTGTCATTCCTGCCTAGAGCCCTATGGATTGATTAGGAAGACGGGACTTTTCGTGATAAATTCGGTGTAATAACAAAGGTCTAACAATTCGTGTAGAGCGAGTCAGCCAAAATATGACCCTATATTATAGGTTATATTTGCTAAAAAGGTGATTATAACGACCACATTAAATGACTTTTACAACGTAAGTTAAAACACTTAAAGTTGTCTTAAATGATTTTGAAAAAGTCTTTGTGAGAAAGAATTTTCAGTCTTCATAAAAGATATATGCTTTCAAAATTCTTTATTATCTTATTATCTAGCTATTACCGTGGTAGGGCTAAATCGTTTTGAAATTAATCAGAATTGCTTACATGCATGAAAATGGGTGTTGTGTTTTGTTTAGACTAAAATTTCCTTTGCAAAAATCAATTTTAAAAAGAGCATTTTTTGGGACTGAAGGATATTTATAATTTATTTTAAAGTGATTTATAAATTATTATTTGCTGTACTCATGGAATGAATATGGCAGAAATTTAAAAATGTTTATGTCAGAAGGGTTTTGAAAACATGCATATACACAAAAATCAAACTAGCTCTAGATCTGGACTTAAGATTTTATTACATGTAATTTTAATGATATATCTCTATAATGGATTGTATTAAATAAATTTTGTTGCGAAGAAGTGTGAAATTATTCATAAATCATTTGGTATTTTCATGTATTGAAAATTTACTTTTTATTCTTTCTTTATGTATGAAAACATTGCAACACCTAATTTACTAACCATTAAAAAAACTTTGACATAAATGTAATACTGATAACATTTTTTATGAATAATTGTGAATTTCATTGCTTAAATGATTTTCATGTAAAATCCCTTACGACCTGTTAGACAGTGTTCAGTGTAGATATGTCTTGCTGCAAGGAGTGGGTAAAAAACTGTAGAAAACTAATGCTTCAAAAGTCATATTTATTCAGTTGGTTAAAATAAAATGAAACAATTTTCCAACTAACATGTTTTTCAATGGTCCCCATTCCCATCTTTTCAACATTATCTGCTTTACCCAATGTTCTAAAAGAAATTATATATCACAAGAACAAGCATTGTTATTTAATGTCAGTGCTTAGTCGGGCATACATGCAAGTAGCGTATCATAATATACATTAATCATATATTTTGTCGGGTTATCGTATGCCCGACAATCTTTTGTCGGAGGGGTTGTTTGGTTTGCTGAAGTTTTATAACAGATACTAGTACACATCCATTACCAATCAGCATTACTTTTATTTAAATTTTAAATTTTTAAGTTTATCATTACTAAGGCCAAGATTTTATTCCTTCCGTATTATCTTATATCGTGCTTTTCCAACATACTCAATACCTATAATCTTTTCATGAGTTGGAAAAACATGCGAGATTTCACATTTTCCCAATGATAGCTTTCTTTTATTGTTTTTTTTCTCCATGAAAACGGGATTCCTCTAAAAATACAAAACAATGTCATACCTTATGAGAATTAATTCTAGTAAGTTCCATTTTCCATTAATTTTTTAGAAGATGTAACATTCTGAAATGACTAAACTTTGAATGCTTTTTGGAGGAATAGCTTTTGGTTGGGGTATTCAGTGCATGTTGCGTACCAAGTTGGTCATTGCGTCCATATTTCACAATAATTACACATCTTGGTTATTTAACCATGAGAGCGTGGTCTGATCAAAGTCATGCGTTTGGGTAAAAGCCTGATATTTAGAAATCTTGCTGAGGCGGTTCATGAATGATAAAAATTGCTTTCATTCTTTGGCAAAATTGCCTGCAAAATCCCCATGATAAATATTTAAAACGTACAATGTATATAATAAATTTAAAATTGGCAGTTAAAAGTTATAAAGGTCTTATTGCGATATTGAAGCATTGCATTATATTTTGCAATTTGACTACATTCTAGAGATTCTTCAAAGTTCAAGATGCCAATAACTTTCATCATTACGCATTGTTTTAAAAACAATTTCAGTGTACTGATCAAAATATGACTGGCTTTTAAAATTTATTGTTTTTCAAAAAATTTCAGCAAATGACGATCATGATTTATACGTTATTTTACTTTAACAAATTGACGAAACTGTTTTACGTCGTTGCAAAACTATATTTTGGCGTAATTTTAGCGAAGACAAGTTTTACTTTCAATAGATACAGTTATTATCATATGCTTGGATAAATTTAATAACTTTCGATAAGGAAAACAAAGAAACAAGTGAATACTTTTGGAAATAAACTTTATTGCTAATTAGAATAAATCCATTTGCCTGAAAGTATAATGCAACCTTTCTGTTGCAAATGAACACTAATATGCAAATAAGCGAGGTATGTCTTGGTATAAAACTTTTGTTTAACAAAGAATCTCAAACATATCTGAGTTTCACGTAACAAAATCTCTGTTTTGAACAGGAAACTAAAAAAAATCTATTTTATAAAGCTTTGCCTTTGCATCTTTCACACTGAAAGAAAATTAATCTTTTACAAATTTTCACAAATTGTTCGTTTTCACATTTGTCATATACACAAAGAAAGATACAAAACATATATTTGCGGTAGGTAATGCAAACAAAAAATCGGTAGCAATAATAATCTTTCTTTCTTCATTTCAATAAGTTAAACAAGAAGACAAAATGCATTTTATGACATTACTTAAAAATAAAAAAAAAGATCAAGAGAAAAAAATGAAGCCATACAACATTATTTTCTTTCATGAACAAGTACACATAATGGTTACATAAGGATATACATACATTTTACAAATATATAGAGCATTTGTAAAAAGAGGAGATAAATTAACCACGATTACGATATGAAGGAATGTCGGATGTGGTAACGATGTCTTTGTGCGGTAGCTGTGGATTTCAGAGGCTGCGACATTGAGCACTGACTAGTCACCTAACTATATGGGGATTTCCTGAGCACTAACTTTACTGGCAAACAAGAAAACATGGTGTTTCCTACTCTCCCAGATTGTTACTTCTACTGCTTCAAAAAGCAAGTAAGTTCAACCATTTCCTTTTGCAAATTCATCAAGCCATTTATCAGTATCACGTAAGAGCTTTTGCCATGTTGATTTGATCGTCAAGTTTAGACACCATATTTGATGAATCTCTAATCGTGACGTCATTGCAGTCCTCGCCAGTACTGTGACGCCATCGCACCCATGTGATGCGCGCTCATATCTGGTGGCCCCCCACCTGGTACTTGAATAGGAACCGACACACCTGGAGAAATCAGTCCTGGAAATTAATGAGATTTTTTTAATGAAAAATAAAAATTACCAACAGAAGGTAATGTCTTTCTTTTTCTTTTATTCCATTTTTTGCGAAAGTGAGGCAATGAATTGCTTCAAAATAAGTAAAACAAAAGAAAGCAAAGACATCTGATTAATAAGATAATGTTTAAACAATTTTACATGCAAAGACAATCACCTAGTAGGAGGAGAAATAGATCTGCTCACCAGTAGAGGCCGCTGATGCGTGGTTATTATGGGTCATGTGACCTTGCATGCCTGCTGCGGGGTTACAAGATGGACGGGAATAGTTGCTTAGTGATAATGGATCATAACTTCGAGGTGCGTATTCTGCAAAGAGCACAATAAAAAAAAAATCGTTGAGACAATCAAAGATTATCCGTGCAAAGTGAGACAACTCCTGAAATTTTATATACATGTATTGTACAAACGTTTTTCATAATGTGAATTGAAAATATTTTTGAGATCTAGCAGAAAAAGTATTTCATTTTATCGATTCAAGCAGAGATTGATACTTATTGAGCGCCCTTACCTGGGATCATACATGAGTATGAGGTTGCGTTGTTTGACTGTAAACATGCTGGGTTGGTTGGGATGTTATTGCTGGACAAAGAATAGGAAGGCATGGTCGGCATTGAGCTGCAAAAAAAAAACGTCAAACATTCATAATTAATTACAAATATAACACTAACTTTAAACAATAATTCTTTTAACTTGATGGGCGTCATTTTCATTTTATTCAGCTGAATTCGAAACATTTCACATGATACATGTATATATTCTTCACATTCACCTGTAAAAAGTTCCAATTTTCATCATTGAATTGCCTTTCCCTCACCCTGTCCTAAAAGTGTCCAGTAAGATTTTGAAATTTCGAAGCGTTCGATGTAATTACCTGTAAGAGTCGGCCATTGTTCCTATTTGTTGGTGGATTGTGGGATACATTCCGTTTGAGAAGCCTCCATTGATTGGCAGTCGGGTAGCTCCATTTGCTACATCCCTTCTCTGGTTCCGTAACTTCTCTTCTCGTCGCCATTTTGCTCTTCTATTTGAAAACCATACCTGTCAAAAAATAAAACAATTATCCCAGATGATGTTCTTTTTCAATAATAAAATTGTTTTTACATTGAACAGTATAAATTACTCTCCCATAAGTGATTTGGGCAATATTTTATCTATACAAAAATTTGGTTTGAATTACCTGTATACGTGCTTCTGGGAGATCAATTTTTTGTGACAGCCTTTCTCTTGCAAACACATCTGGATAATGAGTCCGCTCAAATTCTGAAATTTTTTGAAAGAATTTAACTAATAAAAAAAAAAAGAGTTGCAAAGAATATCTTTTTAAACTGTCTATTTATTCTTAGTACAAATATTTTATTGTCCTTTTTTCATACCTTTTTCTAGAGCTTCGATTTGTGCTGCTGAGAATGAAGTTCGGTTCCGCTGGAGTTTGCGCTTGAGACGCATTCTAAGTTGCTCGTCTGTTTCATTGTTTTGTCCTTCACTTTGGTTGCTTTCCGATCCCGAACCATCATTATCTGAAACGATTAAAAATTGAAAAATTGTCATTCATTTCAAAATGTTTATTCTGTCAATAGCTAACCTTTACAAGAAAAGTTCATTTGTAATCGGTTGTGTAATCTTAGATAGTAATCAAAAAATTAACTTTAAAGATTGAATTATAAGTTGTCGATTTTATTTTATTTTCAAACTTCTCTTTTATTTTCTCTACGTGCTCGATTCGTGGCTGCACTTGCACTATAGCTTTAACACGCAAGAAACAATGATCAACATGGGTGCTTGGGGGGGTAGCAACACATGTATCAACGTAATTTCAACTATCTGCTTTATCAGATAATAAACAGCTCTGCTTATTAAAGTATTTCAAAAATAATTTTAACAGTGTGTCATAATTAAGTCCATATTGTTCTTATCGCGAAATCTCGAACGTCACGATATGTTGGTAGTCGCATCTGCATTGTCATCTGTTCATGTCGGCCATATTATTTTTTTCATATTCACGTGACCTAACATGGGGCTTAAAGTGATCAAATTAATTACACGGCATTGTGCTTATTTGTTTTCCATTTGCAGTTACATAACCTGACAGCTCTTTCAGGGTAATTTAGACGTATTAACTCTAAATATGGATCGACAATTCATCATTGAATTTTGCATTTTTTTATGTCATTCAGGTTTCTTATTACAGTTTTATGTAGAACATTGTGCATTGTTACGGGGTTAAATGTGTAGGAGATCATTATCACTCTCTACCTGCCCGAGATCGATTTTCATATCGCCATAAAACCATTTATTTCATACACAACATGGGGATTTTTTGTGAGAATGATCTTTTCACTCTCAGGAACTCTCTTGCAAGGGAGATACGAAAGAAATCAAAATTATATTTTCATCTGAGGCTGAAAGGAAAACATTCCCTGTATAAGATCAAAGAGTATGACTCCCATTAATAATTTATAATTGACCATTGAGGTGATTCGAGGGTGCTAAATAAGTTTGATTGCGGTCCACTAATCTGTTCAACTTTGTAAAGAAACCACAATAGGTCATAGAATATTTTCTTTGACCCCCTAGGTTCTCGTGCAACTCCGGAAGTGGAAGTCCAACTGTGCAAGAGCATCATTTCGCTGCTTAAGTAGTTTCACATTCAATAAAAAAATATTTAGGCTATCGTTCCTGGAATGTCCTAGATTATATTGAAGTCCAAGTCGTAATGTGACTTGCGTTGACTTTTTCATCTATAGATAGTATGCTTGGTATTCGGTCTTGCATATTTTTAATTTAAAAAGTTGACATCCGGATATATTTCTGCATGACCGACACCACTCCTTTCTGTAAAGTTATATAATGCATGAGAATGGGGTCTATTCTTGTATATGATATCTATTTTCATATTATGACCAGATAAAGTTGGCTCTCTATTCTCATTTCTGAATAAAAATTCCTTTCATAGTGTAAATCTTGTAGAGTTGTTTTACGTTTTTGCACTGAATGTCCGATACGTAAAATTACAGTGAATCGACTCTCGTTCCACTCCCTAAATACAAGGCGCTCCGCGATGTTGGCTAGCAAATTGTACGACCCAAACAACTGCAACTAGTTTGCCTGGGAATCATCGCCCAAACAGAGAAAGTCGAGTCCGGATTTAAATTCCATGGCAAGCATCGACGCAACCACGTTTTGTTATTGACGAGCAATGGATAGCTATTATTATCCGTAATTATCCAGTTGTAGAATTTTATCAATATCAGAGAAATTGCAATGTTCATGAAATAACATCCACCATTCGCACACGCGAACAACTGTTCCTCTTTCTTTGTTCGTCGTGTTTTGAACAGTTTTGAGTTAAATTCTTCATGTCGCGTAATTACTAACACGTGACATCAATTCGAATCAAACACTCACTTGTTTAATCAACATTGTGTAATATTCTCTATTTTTTCTATTTATTATTTTTTTTTAGTGCATTGTAAAGGCAGATGTGGAATTCCTTAAACTGACCCGGCCTGATCCTGCGTTCTAACCCTTGATCTTCGGATACTGATATGAGGGTCATATCTGCTTTAATCATCACAGGTATATTGTTATTTTTAAATTGTAATAATAACGAGAATTCTTGGCCAATCTGTTGACTGGCGAGTCCCTTCGGGCGACCACTAGGAAACGAGTAGAGACGGACATTTCTTTGTTGACCGTGACGACGCAGACGATGACCGCAACAAGCGCGATCACGTGACACATTTCATCAGCCCGCTCTGGGAGATTTTTTGATTTTGATAAAATGTCTCGAGGGAACTTTTTCACCAAACATAACATATGTCACAATTTCGGCGCCTACACTTTACTTAAAAATGTTTAATTAGAATAAGTTGATTTTTGTGCTGATGAACAGTTTTAATCTTAAAGTTGATAAAATTGTTAGTAAAATAAAATGAAGATAGTAATTTTAGAAATATTCATACTTCGTACGACCATTGGTATAAAGATCTAATGAAACCAGTATGAAGTTTTCTTTTCTCCTTTCAAGATTTGTTGTTTTTTTTTTTTATCGGAATCGAAATTTCATTTTAATCTTGAAATTTAAAGCATGCCACAAAATTAAAATTATTTTTCGCTACTGTTATAATTCGAAACATTAACGAAAAATAGCGACCCTGTATTTCTGATGATAAACTTTACTTTTGTTATTGTTTTGATATTTTTCACGATAAATAATTATCTATAAAGAGTTGCATATTGTTCGAAATTTAGCGATTTGTGAAAGTAAATCGTAAGTACAAGGGAACTCATTCGGTCAAGATTTTATAACAACAAAGCAACACGGATGTCAAAAATCCCGTTTCATTCAGCACACTATCGCATTAGAGGGCTTAATCCCATAATCAAACAGCATAATCACATTTGTATTTTCGCGAAATATTTATCTGCTAATATTAATATCATTTTAGTAAATTATACTTTACACGTCGATCGCCTAATCGCTACACTTGACACCTAGTTTGTGTATTTGGCCGAAGTCTTTGATTCAAAATTATAATAAAATGCTTCATTTAGAAAAAATAAAAACATCTCGAAGGGAATTTGGGATCGACTTTGATACTCGGGGTGTAGGTATTAATGCGCAGCGTCTATCGCTACCAGAACACTGGCGCCTGGTGGAGCGAACTTTTTTCATTGAAGAACTAATATTTTATCGTCCGATTTAGAAACACAACATAAATATTATTCATACGCTAGAGGGACATGTCAGTGTTTTCATTGTAAATCACCCATATATTTGTACCCAGTTGCATGTTTTCATATAACACAAGCGCACGCTTATCTCACACATTTTTTACGTCGAACTGCTTTCTCTTTTAACAAAAATTTGACCAATCCCTAAAGATTGGAAAAAATCCCTATTTCTGACAGGAAAAAAAAGTAAAAAACATTGAATTTCTCAAAGATCTGCCTTTTTCTCATCAATTCCGTCAGAACTTTGTGGTATTTAAAATCTGGATATTTGTAAAGCATATTTATTTTTCATAGGATTAGCTTTAATCCTTGAATAAGCCACCAGACTGACTGACGACTAGGTTCTATTCGTCGCTCGTGTATGAAACCTCCCCCCTTAAATACAGGACGGACAAACCAAGAGAAGTATTTTTCCTCCCGCGGATTATAACCAATGCTTTTTTTCTTCTAACGGAAGAGTGAATGAGGTGACACGTATTGCAATAAAACTACCAACCTTAATCCCACGTGAACAGTCAATTAACTTTGCTACTCTTTTTAACACTTGAATGTGTAAGACTTTCTAATGACATATTTTCTACCTTTCATGTCGACAAGTAAACAAATCAAGTTTTTTCCAGTATTTTCAACGCATAATCAAACATTTGATAACCTTTGTTTTAAAGTAAAAATACTAAAATATAAAATTTACTTTAAAAAAAGATTTTCTTAATTAAAAAATGTACATATAACAGTGATGTAATTTTTTTTACAATAATAATAAATATATTCAATAAGGGAAAGATTTTAATTAATCGCTCTATCTCAAACATGAACGTCTTCTAACAAGACATTTCTCGTTAAAGCAAATCCACTCTTGATACTTTGTTTCGTATAAAAATAGGACGTCTTATAATCAATTACAAGTAATCACAACCAAGCAAGGTGATTATTGGTTCCATTTTTATCCGTTTTTAAAAATCTACAACATTTGTGATTCTTCCATTCACCGATTTCTATTATCCAATTACGGGTCTCTTGAAAAGACCCCGGATTGAATCCGCTAAAATAAAGCGGCGCGTTCAGTTCAGCAGTAGGGCTTCCACATTTGTACATTTTCTCCCTTTCTCCTCTATTCTTTGAAGTTGATTTACTCGCCGTTGCACTTTGATACATTAATATTAATTTATCCGCCTGGCCGCATCTATATTGTTGATTCGATGTGAACGGCTGTATGAATATGAAAAATGAAAAGCGGCATCGACAACGCGATTTTTAATCTAACGTAGGCTAATACAGACGCCTGTTATGATTTTTACACTATCCTCATTGATTTCGACACCTAACGTGTCCGCATGCTTTTACTATGATTGTGGAAAAATACATTTTTGCCTTGTTGGATATTTTTCTCACGTTTTACCATCAATACAATTTGCAATTTTTACAACATTACTATGGAAGCAGCACATTACTATGTGAAGTAATAAACAATTCCGCGTTTGCTGTCAGATTTTTTTTTTTCCTTTATAGAAAATATTTATTTTTACTTATGAAAAAAAAATTATACGGAAAATTTCTCGACAGTAGTTGATGTTCATTAAGTTATTCAGGTAACAGGAATGTCATTGTTTAATTTAACAAAAAAATATTTTGATATTCTGGTTAAATGGATTACACTTCACACGCTTTTAATCTTCTACATAATTAATTTCGTAATTATAACTTACTTGCGAAACATTCATTTTCTTTTAGACAGAAACCTATTAATATTTTTTAGAAAATTTTGTTAAACATGTCCTGTATTTCAAGGGGGAAATGCATTTTCTATAGTAGAAAACCCAAAGACTTAAAAAAAAAATGATTTAATGCTTACTTTTCTTATCCATCCCGAGGGGTGGGGCGGGTTGATGGGTTGTATAGGCGGAGGGAGGGAGACCTGGCACCCCCATGTTCGTGGCATACCAGGGGTTAGTTCGGGGCCAATTCTGACCGTTCAATAGGCCTAACTTGTCGTACATTGCACCCTGTCCCATGACTTTCTGATTCTCGCTGGCAAGATTTCGTAGCACACGGTTAATGGAAGAAACCTGCAAAATATTAATCACAAACTTTAAAAATAACTATAGATTTGCAATAAACTGTGAATTAAAAGTTACCAAAAAATGATCGTATATCTATTCAGCAGATTTTGAAAATGTCTGCCACACATGATAAATGAAGTATTGTATTGGTGCTATGCAAGTCCTAAAGTATATATTTTTAGTCTACAATTATAGGACTTTGAATATTAAAAAATTCAATTAATATATGTATTCCATTTTTATTTTATATTTTTTTTTTTTACCATTTGTTTGGTAGCTAAATAAATAGTAAAATCACCTGGTCTTCTTTTGCAAGATTTCGAAGCACCAGGTTGACGGAGGAAATCTGAAATACAGGAACAACATTTTCAGACACGGTTCACCTTAACCACTAACCCTCAATTTAAAATCAAATTTATTAAATAAATCAAGAATTTAAAATTACAGAATCTTTTAGAATTATAACTTTTTGAATTCCAGCCAATACATTTAATTATATGTGCTATTATTTCAAAGAGGTGAAAATTAATCAAAACCAAAAATAAATTCAGATTACTCGGTGCAGAGCAAGACAATGTGTTCCAGTATTTCAGTAGGAGGAAAAAAGTAGAGATATTTCAGAGATAAACATAAAACTGGAATTAAAATTCAAAGGACTTAAAATACCTGGAAAGAAAAATTATTGTTCTGTACGAATTGATGTCCAATTTGAATTCTTTAAAATTCAATACTTTGTGTACTTGAAAAGTGTATCGTGTAAATAATTACAGAATTTAAGATCGTTTTAAATCAAAAGATACTGTCTTTCTGATAGACAATACCAATGAATATCAAATGATTAGGATCTTGCATTTTACTTAGTATTTTATAAGTTATCATTTCAAACTTTTGTAATCATAGATTTTTAGTGTTATCATATTCAGCCAAACTTTTCATATAATTTTGGAGATCATATTGCAGAGAATGTATCTATATTTGTTTGCGCTGATTTTGCTTGTCCTGTTTGTTCAAATTTTTGTTGAAATTCAAAACCACAAACTTCAGGAAAAAAGGACACAAGTCCAGTTTCCATGGGAATGGGTTGCACATGCGCCCTATTATTGTTCTGTAATTAATCATTATCCCGGCAGGGGCACTCTATGAAATCTTATGAGATCATAACAGAACTCGTGTTTTCCGACGGTTCACGACCGATTTTTAGAGAACTTAGGACGGAAACACAAAATCAAAATGCAAATCAGATGACTCGCGCGATTACTGGTACGGTTTGTGCAACCATGCAGACGTGATTGGATTTGGGGGCCTAAAATCAAGACAGATGTGATAAAATTAATTATCGATAAAATTTGGGGACCCACTTAAATATATGTTTATTATATACAAGAAATCAATTTTCAAATTGGATCTTTTTTTTTTTTTTTGAAAAATTACTATAGTAATTCTACATGAATTTTCAAAAAAATGACACGGACTTTAAGACTTGCTTTATGTCGTTAAAGAAACGGTCTTATGTGATTTGTTATTTGGCTTTGTGGTTAGGGGTATTAAATCTCAATGTATCAAAATTAAAAAAAGTAACACTATACATTGCTAAATGTAACTCAATAAACTGTTTACTCAAGCTGTTGAACTCAATAAAAGGGAAAAATATCGATGTATGAAGTAGTCAATTTCTCCTTTTACTGGACATCATAATTCCAAGAGTAGGCAAACTAAGCAATTGTTAGGGGAATGTCTCAGTGTTTACTCAAAATATTTACAGTGTCATTAAACAAGACGTTGAGACCTCATCCCGACCGACGCAGAAGGGGGAACGAGATTCAATGCAGCTCTTGTAAAAACCCACTATTACCCGGGGGGTGCAAATGATGAAGGCATATGGTCATTACCGGGAATAAGGGTGGATACTCGACCTAAAGCACTTTCAACAAGGTATTGTCTGATGCTCAAAGACCGAGAGACGTTCCCAAGCTCGCTCAAGTGCTCGATGTCTCGCGAGACTTAAAAGAAGGCGGGCGGTGATTGGCGGAGACGAATTATCAGAAGCTTCTATACGAGATTTCTTTAGAAATTAAAGTTTTCTACTGAATATTAACAACTAAATGAATAGAATATTGGAAATATATGAAAATGTCAATTTTGTAGGAAAAAGATTAACATTATTCGGACCTAACGCTCGATTTGGTTTGGTACTTCAATCTTTACATTAAGGTGCCCAAAAATAGAGGATTTTGCTGGCACAGAAAAGAAAATGATGGCTCAAATTAATCAAGCGTCTTTTTTTTCAATATCCCGTCTTTCGCCTGCTTAATTAACAATTCAGTTTGATTAATTTTGGTTAAAAAATTCAACAACTTTTGTTATAAAATAAAATCTCTGTTTTCATTCAAGAACATTAGCACTTAAAGCTAAGTCCTCAAAGCATAGTCCAATACCAACTGCAAAGTTCAACACCCTGTTTTTATCCCATTTAGGACAAAACCTATGTATTTTTATCTCATCTTATAATTCTTGAATTTACTTACTCAAATGAATAAAATGATGCATATTTAACGTCTCTATTGTTAAAGTTATTAACGTTGCGGATTTTTTTCCTTAGCATTTTTAAAACTTTTAAAATATGGTATCGCTTGATAAATTGATTTTAAAATAGGATAATTTCCTTTGGATACAATATCCATTAATCCTCCCCTCTTCGGGAGGAAAAGCCAGCGATCAGGTTCGTCTCTTTGATATTTAGAAAACATCGAAAGCAACCAGATGGGCTTTAGAAAACAAATGTTTGCGAACAGACATCTATTTAGGTAAGCTGCGGGATGCGTTTTAAAACCCTTAACAAATCAAACACACCCGCGGATTCTCCCCACAACCCGCTAGAGAATAAAAACATGGTCTTTGTGATCGTTTCACTGATTTCCGAATCGTTTCATTGCAAGTTGAAAAGTATTTTAGAGGCAGGAGTTGGATATATTTTATATGAATCCAAGCGTTGGGCATTTTAAATCTAGGTTTAAATCCTAGATAGAACCAAATTTTCATTTTTTTAATTATAAAACTATATTTTTGTTATTGAAGAAAAGAAATATGCATGACAGTACATTATTAAAAGTGAATTCCCAGATTTCCAAGAAAATAAGGGAATCAGGGTGTTTGGTTGTGTTTCTTTCTGATTTTGTTTTCTGATACATACACTTGGAATATTATCCTGATTACAGCAGCCCTCTGACAAAAGTCGATCACGTATTTCCCAAGCAAATATAGAAGGGCACTCTCTTTTGTAGTGAGCGATTTTTCCAACCACTTCCGGTGTGGCGACCCGCGGTTTGCTTCCACCAATGGCACGTGGTCGAATGGAACCCGTCTCATAGTAACGTCCTAGAATTTTGCTCACACAACCGTTGGATACCTGCAGGATGCGAGAAATGTCACATGGTCTAGCACCACTATGGGCAAGTTCTACAATTCTTTGCCTCGTGGAATCGGGCAGGGGACGGCCATTTACAAAGACACCGCCTAACTGGTTGACTCCACTGTGTCCTACAAAACCCAAAATATTGCTTCAGAAAAAAAATCAAAGCATGGCAAGCCAAAGGAAATTAGTATATATTCTTCAATGTGATTTTCTAAAAATACTAGTTGAAACGTTGAAAAATAAAACTTCAGCTATTTTCCGCATGTAAAGGAAATTATACGGAATTGTTCCGAGAAAATCGATAATTTGACAATATTATATTAACTTCATAGTTCGTTCAAAGCTCCATTCGACACAGATAAAATCACGTGACAAAATAAACAGAGTGTTCACTGTTTAAGTATACTGAACTTTTGCCATTTTTCTTCATCATTGCATGACTACTCCGAATCATTCTGGTAATTACACAAGTTGTGTTTTGTTTCCATGTGCGATGCAAGATATTTGATACTGATATCAAGAAATATTTTTTAAAAATAAGCTTAATCTCAGCAACAAGTTCCAGTACGACAATTTATTTAAAGGCTCAATAAAGAAATCACTTTTAAATAATTTACTTTTTACAAAAAAAGATTATCTAAATATTTCTATATTTTTATAATAACAGCTCCTATAATATATTTTTAAAAAGATACTACTACAAATTTGATTTTGTTCTTAATTATGTGAACAAATTATTAATATTGCTTTCATATAATTAAATATTTCAATTAAAAATATCGACAATGTTCAATCTTATCAGATGCACTACCCTTTTCCTCGTAGGATAGCCAAGGATAGGTAATGATGTCATTTGTAACGCAATCTAGAAACAAAATACGAAACATATATATTTTTGACTTCTTGTGTTGTACTTTAATATTATTACTAAACAATAAACAATGCAACTGCACTTAAAAGTATATATACAGATTTAGCACACCCCTGAAGCTATCAGGTGCAGATCTGAATTTCCGGTGTATTTGATTCTTTGTAAGCAATTACCAAACATGCAACAATGACATATTAGAAAATTAAGGTGCCTGTCGATTTGTGAACAAAAATATGTTATAAGATTTACAAATGAAATACTTTAGAAGTCAAACAGATAATCAAGTTTAAATGTTGTTTATAACAAATATTTTTAAGTTGAAAAGGGTTGAGTTTGGGTATCTTCGTTCACCCAACAAAACAACTACAGTCAAACATTCAACCTCAAAGGTCACTAGGCATACATAATAAGGCATTGTACTAAACAACTACTGTTGTAAACAGATAATAAGATAATTGTCAAAGGTTTATCTTTTTAAAATTGTAATCCCTTCAAATTTATCCAGTTGTATTATAGTTCCTCATATAAGAAACCATGTGTAAATTATAGGGTTACGATTTTTACGAGATTTTTAAGATGAGGTCGCTAGGTTCTAAGCACGCCTTCCATCAATTTGGACGTAGTAAAACTCCAAAGATATGAAATAATTCAGCAGAAGGTAGAATATTTTACAATTGAAAAGAAATTTATAAAATGTTACATAAAACTACAACCGAAAATTGATAGTGTCATTTCGTGGATGATATTCTTTAATTTACCATGGTGAAAATACCCACCCTTCTAATTTAATGAATGACCACACGTGCAGATTTCACTTGACAAAAATACAATTTTATGTACATTTGTCAAGACAAAAAAAACCGAAAAATTATGAATTCATGTCTTAACTGTCAAAACTTTCACAGTTTACAAGCGTTTTATGGCGAAGTGCTTAGAACTAGAATAGTTTAGCTGTCAACAGTGATTGTGTATGAACGAGCAGATTTTAAATGTCTCCGAGATGCAACCCAAGTGTTCTTTGGATTTATGAGGCATGTTAAAACAATCCAAGTCATGTTGTGTCCCTTCTACAGTCTAACGAGCCCCTCTTCTCACACGTCGGCGCTTTATCACTGTTTATTTTCATAGCTAGGGTCACCTCGATGAATCTTGCTTGACTTAACGCAAATTAATGGCTTGGAAAAAATCTTATTTTTGTCTTCCCGATATCAAAGAAAATTGTCATTTTAGGTTTTCTAATTAAACACAATATTAATGGTTTCTTCATATGGTCATTTTAAAATGCATATATTTCAAGACTTATCAAAATGATTCATTTTCCTTATGCTTTTTAAGAAAATCACACGCTTCCCATTTCTCTAATTAATTACAAATTATCACACATTTTGCAGACCAAAGAAATTTTAAACTGCAGTTCCAAAGCATTTTTTTGTTTTTACAATTTTCAAATGCATCTCTTTTGACAAAATGACCCGGCCCTATGCGAGGAACCTTTAAGTTTAGTAGTAACTGTTCCTCCACCAGACGCATGGGTTTAGCAAGTGGGGGTCAAGAGCCTTTTTGGTAAGACATAAAATTTAAGGTCTTGGGCTTTTTATTAGTTTTTCCTTAATTTCTACTACAGTTTTGATATCATAAAAAAGAAGATCTCTTTCAAGACGAAACGTTAAGGGCAAATTAGTGCATATTATAAAACAAAAACTTGGGGACAAATTTAGTCCATGTTTTACGGGGAACTTTATTCCGTATTAAACAGATAAATACACTGAAGCTTGCATTTAGACTGCAAGTAAATTAAATTTCCAACCCACATAACGACTTCTAATTTAAACTGAAGCTTTGCTCTAATTTTTTTTTTTCAGAATGCAACGGAAGAAGGTTCAGTAAGTGAATCCCTAAATTTTCTGACTTCGATGTCAATCTTAGAATATTTCTCAGAACTTGACAAGTATATTACCCGTGTGTTCAATTTACATCAACGGTAATTAAGAGAATGGGAGAAATTTTCATAGCAAAATCAAAGAAAATCTTAAAGGAACATTATCGAGTCATTGCATTGACTCGGCGTAATTAAGCGATCGAAAATATGAAAAAGTCCGGAGATAATGGATAAATGTCGGAGAATTATGAATTCCAGATAAACAGACAGCTTGAGAGACGACATGCCACGCCGACGAGACCACCGTAGCGATGAAATGGACCAGCAGTGATAACCCCAGTAACCCCAGACCAAGGCCCGTCACCACGGCCATTACTAGATGACGTTGCCGCAGGGAATGATGGGATACGGCAAGACAGGGCCAAATAAATTGTTTCCGTTCAGCTGCGCAACTTGCCATCCTAAATCAGAGGGCAGCATGGTTTTATTTTGAACACTGCTGGTGTTGGGGCGTAAAACCGTTGACATGTTTGTTGCTTAAATTTATTCTCAGGTAACTAGAAAGGTGCGATTTTAGCGTTATATCATCACAGTATATGTTTTAGGTGGTGCAAAAAGGTTCAGATTTAATGGCGTTGAATATGTAATAAAATGTCTGTTTTTTCACACTGTATATGGGCTAAAATATAAAAAGAAGGGAAACGGCTTACCAAAAGGAAACCAGAGATTATATCCAGGTGCCTCTCTGTGAACTATATATTTATGGCCATGTGACAGGTCTAGCTTGCTTTTCATTTTTTCAAACTCTACGAACTTCATCTATGATTCTTTATTCTTTTATCAAATATTATCGTAACAATTTTAGAAAATATGCAATTATGTTCATGACAACGAACCAAAGGACTTTGAACAGCCACCAGAGGGAAAAAGACATTTTCATAGAACGTGTATGTTCACCTAGCTGGTGATTCAGAATAACTTTTTTTTCATGACTACCAACATAATTGATTCATATCACTAGTTCCAATGAGAAAAAATAAAGAACTTCGAACAAGGGAAGAAATTTTTGACAAATAACGTAATTGTTTTTCATAGCTTTGTTTCGAGAATGCCTCACACCGCACATGACATGTGAAAATCATAAGAAAGCTTACTAACTCCCTGTAGTTATCGAGTTTCAGTCTTTCTTTGTCCCTAGCATTCGTGCCCACATTTGCAGTGCAGTTACAATGCATACCAATCAAATGTAAATGGCACGCAAAACGCGTAATAGGGGTTAGTGGAACAATGCCATAGCCTACCTTAAAACTCGGTCATCTGTTTTGGTTATCTAAAGTAACCTATTTATTGTTTCATCAATTTAAATGGATTTTTATGCTATGTAATAAAGAATTCTTATGGCTGTTACTCAATTTCTTCTTCTCCCTTCAATAATCATTGCCAAACATTCCAAGGTCTTAAAATACTATAATTATGATTGACTTACGGCTAGCAATTCGAAACCATTTAGCAAAATGTGTTTGGATAACTCATTTTAAATGCAAAAATTGAACAATGAGTAGCACAGTTTGATGCAGAAATGTTCTAATACACGGGCATAGCTATGCGTTTTTATAAGAAGAAATCGGATAGCAGTAATCAAATCCACCCAGACCAGGAACTTCCATTGATATCCCCGTCTGTAACAAGTTTGCTGCAAGGGAAATTTAACGAAAGCTAATAAGCGTCTTACCGACAAGGTGTCATGCAATCTTCATCACTTCGATGCTTCTCTTTACTTATTTTTAATGGCCACCCCTATTTCAATCACGGCTAATTTACACCAGATTTATAATATTTCTTTGCTAAGTGTGTTTATATTTCTTTAAAAAACTGTTGTCATTCTTGCAAAAAGAGTAAGATAATACAGGCCATTAGACTTTTGAAAATCATTTAAAGAGTCATATGTACAAGATACTTTGGGAGCCAGCAAGAGTTTTGATGACCACCAAGAGAGATTTTTTAAACCAGAATTACATCCTACATCGTTGATCAGGTTTTAAATTGGAGAAACGACGATGAATTCTTGATACAGTGGTCTTTGATCGAAGACCGAGTACAGATGTGCATTGGAAAACAATTTCAACACATTATCCAAAACAAGAGATCGAATGATATAAAGCCAGGAGAGGGATTAAAAAGCGAGATTTCAAGAATATCTTCCACGCAGGAAACGTCATTGAAAAACAGCAAACAAAACCATTAGACAAACTGGAAACATGCGTCTTTGCAATCACGAGGGAAATCAAAGAAAATACCGGGTGATTAAAGAGACGTTCAAGTTCTTGGTACCAGCTACGTAAAGTTGTAAATTATACTTGTGACTTAATTATTAATTTTGAAAATCTAGACTAATCTATGTGAAAATTTCAGCGTTCCTTAAAAACCATCCTCAAACAAGCACGTTTATATATACATTGTAATATCATGACTAAAATTTTCTTTTCATTGTGTTTTTGTTCTCTCTTATCGCAGTTTTTTAGTACAAGTATGCATTCATGATCGTTTTTATTTTGGGAGTTTTGCAGATTTTTTTCTTCTTCAGATTTACACATTTTACCCCCGATTTCGATATGATGTAGTTGACATCATTTAAAGATAAGCATACATTAGTAATAAATGAAAGTGAACTTTATAATTCAATAATTGTTAAGAATATATATCTGATACACTGATCTGATCAATACTTGTCATTTGCAAATGTACCAAAAGCTTTTTTTTGTTTTTTTCCCCTTTATTATACATGTATATCTGCAAGGTTCTATTTGTTATCTTTTATAATTTTTTATTGTGTGCATTTCTTAAACATAATGACCAGTATAGCCTCGAAAGGAACTTTTAGAAGAAAAATCGAAATGATTTTATTGGTTACCCTATTTCAACATACATATAAAACATTTACCTTAGTAAAAATTGACAATTTTCTTTTGTTTTGGAACAATCTGCAAAACACTTTTGAAACATTCAACCAAGAATGTAAAATTAAACGTGGAGAACGTGTGATCGTTTATTTATATATACAATAAGCTTTCCGATTCTTAATGGATTCATGCTAACAAGAAAAAATCTTTCCTTTATAAACCACTATCATAATTTTTTTCAAGGAGTAGAAAATACATTTTGAAACATTTTTAAGGGCAATTTTTGAAGGAAAAAATTTAAAAGAGCAGAAAAAATATTACATAGGTTAAGAATAAATAATAAAAGGAAATGGATGTCTGTACTGACATATATTTTTGGACCTATTTTGGTTGTAAAATAGGCAAATATCAAATTTCTAAAATATTGAGAAATTTTTAAAATCTAGAAATTCATCTTCTTAATTTTTTGCTATTATAAGTTTACACAACTTTTTTTCATTATATGGGACATTCTTGTAAAATTTTGAATGGAAATTAAAAATTTATTAGGTAAAACTTGTATTAATAACATTAAATATATAAATGATTTTGTTCTATTTTCATGGTTTTTGAAAAATAAACTTTGTATACTTCGTCCTGAAAAATACTTTCAGTAACAGTGATAGAAACCATTGTTTTGTGTATATCTTGGTTTATCAATAGAATATTCTAAATGTTCTGCTCGCACTGTCTCCATTACTAGCTTAGAAGGCTCCAAAAGTCGGATATAAATTACTGTAATTACTACAGTTGATGAGAAAAATTGACTGAAAGAGGAATCAGAGATGTATCTCTATCGTAAAAAAGACGATATGTCTGTTCATCTGAAGCAGTTCTTTTATTTATTTTGCAAAAATAAAGAAATGCTGCTTCATTTTGGATCCAAATCCCATTGAGAGAAGTATTGATGAATATATACTCTATATTTGGAGGTTTTGAATGTTTTTTTTTATTTTTTGATTAAGATATGCCTACCTCGTTTTTGTCTTGATTTTCTAGAATTTGGACTATCCACATCCGGGCTTCCAACAGAATTACTATTGTCGTCGTCTGAAAAAAGAGGTTCAAATATTTAAGAAACGTTTCAAAAATGGATTTAAATTTATTTTAAGTGCAAAGGAGTTGTCCCCTCTTCCTTTAAAAAACAGTTATTTAAATCAAACTCTTAGGTGCAAATTAAAGATTATGCAGAAAAAAATATATGAGAAAAATATCAAAGAAATTCGGTAAGCTAATTAATTAAAATGTCTGGATTTGAAAACCATTAACATGAAAATTTCCGGCAGATCTGCGTTTCGTATTGAAGATGTAATATTATATACAAATCTACTACATAGTAAGTTCCTTTGAACAGACAAACGAGCTAGTCATTAAAAACGGTGTCTCGAGAAACATGAAAACGCTTATGAAATCCTGATTTGACAAATACTGTCCATTTTATCATTTTTCTGAATGTCAGGTCTTCGTTTATTTTTAACCTTTGCTTCATCTTGCTTGTGTGTCAGGAGTAAACAAGAAATTGGACTTGTTCGGGGGGAATGCAGTGCTTTTCGTTTTTGTTTCATGTACAATGCCAGAATGAAGTTTTTAGCATCGCAGATGTCATCCCTGTCATACCAGTACATGTTTTTTTGCCATCACTTGATAATATAAAATATCTACAGGACATCAAGACTTGGAAAAAAAAATCTTTAAATAGCTGCAATCGTTTTGCAGTAAGCACATAGCTCTTATTTCTGTCTATTTATCATAACTATTGGTTATGGTAACCAGATATAATTAAATCAATTCGAGTGATTAACTCCATTTTACATGCCTAGATAGCTTTCACAGTTTTTGTTTGCAAATTTCTGTACGTAAATCGAAGATGAAAACATAAACAAAACTGAGAGAAAAAGATGCTGAAGGACTAAAACGGCCGAAAATTCTTTGTTCGGATTAGGGAAACTAAGAATCAAATAAAACATGGTTTATAGGACTAAAGCGACGCTACAGAGCAGGATTGAGACTAAGTCCCGAGCTTTATGTGTAATTATATAGGCCTTAGTTGTAGAAATAATCAAAATGCAAAAGAAATAAACACTATGAACGACGAAATCCTCTGGCTGACAGACCCATGCATTTGTTCTCGAAAGTCGGACTTAACGGACAAGAGAGATAGAGGGGTCCCGGAGACCAAGAACAAATTGTCGGATCATCTCTGATTGTATCGCTTAGATTTATCGTCTTGCTTCTTCTACAGGATGAAGTTTTACTGTTCACAGATATTTGATGCTCATTATGCTTTCATGACATCTCATATAAAAGGCTAAAGGCAACATCTTGATTCACGGCATTACAGCTCATAAAAATCTTGCTTTGATAATATTTGTTAAAGAAATTATTTACGTTGCTCATTATTTTTTTTGAATATTAAAATTGAATTTTTTTCATGATATTATTTCTTGAAGAAATTGTGTATATCGAGGATTTTTATGCAACGTTTAAAATATTTTCAAAAAATTATAACTATTCCATAAATAATTCTCCAATGATTTATTCTTAGAGGTTTTTTTAAACAACTCTATTTATTTAAGGTTTAATTCAAAATTCTCCTCCACTGAGTATAGAGCAATTATATATTTTTATTTTCATCAGTTCTGTAAATATTGTCAGAATTCAAATGACAGAAAATAAAACAATATCTTTAAACTGTAAACAAAAGAAAGATAAAAATAACTTCACCTCATGCCGCATATTGATTGAAAAAAAGTATCTTATCATTTTATAGATTCTTATTATGTAACCTACCTTTCGACGGCATCGTTTCTTCCTTGAGCGAGGATGTCATACGTTTTCCCTGTTACATTCGTCTTGAAAACACTGTGATCCCGGAAAAGCAAAATTGTCTAAATCCTGTTTTCCCCACAAGCCTTTCTGACTGAAACAACAGAACATGAACCTCAGTTGCAAAACTAATCCCTCATGCAGTTATCATTTGCCAGGATCCTATTCTGCTTTGCTAAAAACTAAGTTAAGAACTTAAAGATTTGTTGACATTTTTGTTAAGTTTTTAAATTTTTCGGTCAACAGAAACTAGTCCATGTAATTGTCTTTCGGTAATGTAGATCCTATAGTGTTATAGAGGGCACCAAAGTGGAAGGACCCAATCTGGGGAAAAACTAAATCACGGAGTCTAATCAGGCATTTAGACAGACCCAGCGCCTGGAAAATGCCTCCGTGCACATGTATCAAAGAAGGATGCAAACAATTGGTTCCAGATCGCACACCTCTATGAAAAAAGTCCGTAACGGTTAATTTGTTCCACTACACAATATACACACCAATTAACCCGTAGTAACTACAATGATCCCAAATTTTCTAGACACCCTAAGATATTTCAATCGTTCTAAATCATATCATACAGTTGAGCGGTGACCGTCAGTTTATATGTATATCCCAATAAGCCCTCATTTGGATATTTTAATGGTTTTGAACGAGCGAGTTAAAAGGCCGAACAGCACCCACTGAATCGCGGCATCTGATTGGTCATCGACTTGTCACTGGCGCGGAACAGTCAATCAAACTGTTTTTTACTTAGTAAGGCCGAACCAAAAAGCTCCAATGAGTAAATATGTTTTCCTGTTCGTGTTTTGTGATTGTATTTTGTTTCAAAGGCCATTTCGTGTTAGTAATCATAAATCACCCAACCTTTTCTCTATACACTGTGAATTGTTATTGAAGATTGTATATAATAGGCAGAGAGGAAAACTTCTGACTTTATAGAGATCTGGGGGCTTGCATTGGTAATCTTAACTTCACTTCTATGCAGTGTTCGGTGTTAAATTGCAGGAATATGCCGTAATAAGGGTCTTGTCAATACTGTTTTCCTTCGGTATATGAATCGGGTATAGCTTACACATGATGCAGCCTGGCATGAAATTGCATTTAACATGTTTAATGAACATACACCAGTAACAAACGCATTTGTGACCCTATAAAACGTTATAGAGAACAATTACAAGTAGCTTGCAATTGCTTACTGTATCAAATCTTGCGTTATAATTAATCTCATTTAAAACGCTTACATTCATAAATTCAGATATTCCATGAAATGTCGAGTTGGCTTAAGGATTTATTTACAAAACGAATCAAATTTTTGTTTATATTGGAGGTTAATGTTACAGTGGGCAAAAACAACTGTTGGGCTTTATTATGAAAGTGGAATAACTTAAATCTTCTCAGATAAATTGCTATTTCATTGATATCCGGTGAATGCTTTGTATATAAATACTGTACGTCTCCGTTCCCCCCTGCGCAAGGAAAAATAACAAATTCAAACCAAGGACATGGGTATAAAGGGGAGAAAGAAAAGTGAATTTCTTTAGACTAATCTTCGTAGATGCCACAATAGTTCACTGTAAGTTTTTTGTCAATTAGACAAGCACTTGAAGATAAAACCTACTTTAATCCATGCTTCTGAGGGGTGATATATGAAAAGATTTTACCTCCAAGTCAATGCTCTGAATGGCTCACAATTTTTCTGTCATTTTTCTTCCTCAGTGTATATATGTCAGGGAAACATGGTTTTTGCCTTCCAACACAAATTCTTTCCCCTCGTGTCAGTTTTACAAATGGACTTGAAATACTTTTTTCTCTTTGCACTTAATAATAAAGAGAAAATGTTCGCAAAGATTAATTAATAAATTTGCCGTCAAGTTTGAATTCCTATACTTAACACTTTCCAACGGAAGGTTTTTATATCAACTCGAAAAGTATTTTATCACAATTATATTTGCTGTGATGACAAAATTGAAAAATTATAATTAATGTTTTATTTTCATATTGTTCACTGATTAACAGCTTTCTTATTTTTTAGAGATGGCAATCGTTTAACCTTCGATAGTTATTTAATAAATCTGCTACACAAATTTTGTCAAATTAGTTCAACTTTTGAATCTTTGTAGATCTATTACAAAATAAACGATATCATCATCATTTACATGCATATCTGGCTGGATCACGTAAAAACCCGCGATATTTGACACGAGGAACGCGAAAAGATACAGCAAAAGCGACAAAAGGTTACATATGCCCGCGGGATGACCATGATCTAATGGGATTACGTCATATGAAGATACGTATCGTCCTGTCCGGTCATAGCAATGCAGTACCAGTGAATTTTGCCAAAAAGACCAAGTGTGTCTTAATTAGAAAAACACGGGTACCATTGTGATTTGTTTATTTTGGAGGAAACGACTGACACGTCTATCCGCAACAACTGAGAGAAAACTATGATAAACGATTTTGACATTCCGAGCCCGAGGCATAGAAACATCCAATGAAGTTCTCTGTATTATTTGAACGCAGTTCGTTTTTTGTGTCGATTTCAATTCATTTTATATCAACTGTCGCGGCATTCATGTCTTCATTCCAATGCACAGGAAGCAGAACAAATTTAAAATGTTGATTAATTTAAGAAACCCCTCCAGCTCTCGGATTGCGTCTTGGTTTTTTCTTCTTTTCTCGGCAAATTATCTCGATTTCATTGACGCAACTTTCGTCTCAAAATCGTATTGATCCCAGAAACTGTATTCAAAAGGTCTGCTACTTTTATAGAGTGACAAGCTCTTAATTTATATTTACATGGTAATTGAACATTATACCCATTAAGGAGGAGAAGCACTCGCACACAAATACTTATTGATTTAACGTATATTGTTAATTTCATTAAAATTCTAAAGGGAATTTGAGCAGATTTTCGCGTCAAGTGCTTTAATCTCCTATAAGCTGCTTATCTCAGATAGTATGTTGTTCTCAAATAAGTAATTCCTTAAATAAGAATATACCTTAGTCTGGAGGCAATGAAATGGTAATAAAAGGTAAAAGGAAACGGAAACGAATCTGTGTAGAGGCATTTTCCAAGGTATATCATCCCATCGGACCCTCCCGGGCATTTACGTTATCTCTAACTACATCACATACATACAAGGAATCTCTAGGTTTATCATTTTTGAAAGAAATGATATCTGTAATATGTGTTACATGAAAAAAAACTTGAATTCAATTACACATTTTAAAAATTAAAGCTATTTCATTTTTTTACAATAAACTTGTGTTTGTTTATCAAATTTTGAGATAATTGCTAGTAATGTTAAGCAAGAAATATACCTGTTCATTTTTCGGATAACTATTTAGAATTCTTTCTTTTAAATTCCATATTGTACATATAGCTCGAGTTCTTTAAAAAATTAATATGCATTTTATGATCTTATTTAAATTAAAACTAAAGTAAACTATCGAGGGTCAGATTTTGACAATTTTACATTGACTCTTTAAGGTTAGAACGCCACTTCACAACCCAAAGTTGATTTTAATCCGCCTTAAGAGGTAGTCCATCATTATCACTGTCTGATTAGATCTTTATTAGTGGACATTTGTCGATTTCATGCCTGGTAAATCTCATACACTTTTACCTGTGCCCAAGCTTCTCGGATTAAGGCACATGAAACAGAAAGCTGGGATCCCTGGGGTTTCCCTGATCATCAGATAAGGGTCGGGACGATGTGTATTGCCCGGTGAGCTGTTCGATATTTATCAGGACATATTTTACTTATTGCTCGCTTAAGCTCGATTTGTCATCATTTTCCACTTCATTATTTTGTGTAATTATTTTGAATTAGTCTATATTCATTTGAAAAAAATTGCATGTAATGGTGTAATTGATAATATAGTGAAGGAAATATACTTTTTTTTAATTACTGGATCTCCTGTATAGTTTATTTTTATTTACTTTTACATTTATTATTGTAAATTTAATAAGAAAACAGAAAAACATATAACATTTCATCTGTTTGTTCTTTTATTTTCCTGAAATTAAGTAGAAGAAATGTAAATAAACTGTTTTTGTTTTGAAATAAATAAACTTTGAAAAAATAAAACACACTAATTTTTTATATAAAGTATAAAAATTCATGAATAATTGCATTTACATATGGTATATGTTCATATCTTTAAAATCAATTCGAAGTCGTAAATTTCTTTTTTCAAAATATTCAGAAATCGTTTTTATTTCGAAAAAAAAAAATATTTAAAATTACCAACTTATATTTAAGATAGATTCCCCATGGCTTTACATATAATTTAAAATAAGGAATTTTTAAAAATATAAAGGAATGATAGTTTTAAAAAAATTTATAAACAAATAGTGTTTGAAATTAATAATAAAAACAGTTGACGTACACGTACATTGAAAAATGTCATGTGCAAAATAAAATACAATTATTCCGCGAGTTTATATATTGTATTTTGCTTAGAAAATATGTTTTATATTTAAGAAAATATATATTTATTAAATTCAAGAATTAAATGTCAGTACACTGAATAAAATTTTTGTTACATTTTGTAGAAAATATAATTTTAACACATAGATTTCTTTCATGAAAAAAAATACTGGCATGGAAAAATTGTTTCATAACACAGAAAATATTTTGTAAAAAAAAAAAATAATTAAACAAAAAACAAAACAAAGATATTTTCGTCCAGTGAGTGTCTGTATTCATGTCCTGGACACCAGGAGCATTAACAGCAAAAAAGGAGGGTAATTAGTAAATGTCTGACCTTGGTCCGATTCAACCTAACCCCAATCAGTTAATGTCGGAAAAGCCTCCGAAACCTTAGCACCATTATACAGTAAAAGTCGAGAAATCTGTGTCCTGCTCAGAAAATATTTTTACGAGAAAACATTAATTTAAGAAAGCGGTAGGTACTTTTTTCTTATTCGTGTGATTCATTTTTTACGCACCTGGCTAACTCACTTCAGAAGAAATATTAATTACAAATTTATGCAAATCATGGGTCATGATATTTCTTCGCTAAGTGGCCGTTGCTAATAGCCCAACATGTCGAATTAATTTGTAAGAAAAATGCAAGACATACCTGGAAATAATTTGACCTGGGCAGTGGTCGTATTTTTGTTTTTCCAAATGAGTACCCCGCCTGACCAATGCAGCGAGGAAATTCGGATATCCGCTGTGATTTGATTTGCTTGTGTTCAGTCCGCTGCACTGATGCAATTGGCGCGGACAACTTCGCACGTGCGGTCTTTCTTGACGTATCAACCTGTAATCCAAATGTCAGACCAAAGCTTTCGTCCGGAAAATCAAGAAATGTTTATCTAATTATTATATAAACTTGGCCAATTTCACTAAAACAACATTTTCCCACTGTGTGCAAATGAAAGAAGTGTAAATTGTAGGAGCAGTTTTATGCTGGGATACACAGTATCGAGTATGACCATGTCCGAGTTTTCCGGGACGATTGCTTTTCCACTATTTTGTCTATTATAAACGCCTGATTAAAAACTTGCACCTCTGGAAAAAGTTTCTCCTTTAAACCATGAAGTTCCATAAGCTCAGCGAATACCCACAGAAGGGGGCGGAGCTAAGTTTTAAACCACACTATGGATTAATGTCCAACTTTGCTTTGCGGCGAAATTTCATAGGGACCTAAAAAAGCAGTTTGTATTACCTAAATCTACAGTTGATGAATTGATATATTCCATCTTTTAAAGATACAATAAATCTGTTTTCTTGAAAAAGAAAATAATTATACAATGCAGGAATTTCTATTGATTGGAGAGCTGTCATAATTTCAGCCAATGACGAACGAAGATTAGACCATGAACGGTAAATGAAAATAGGATCGGATTTCATGTAGCGATATTCCGTAGTATTTATAAGGGTTTGTAAATTACGTTGATTATTTCTATTAATCTGTTACAAAGTAAGATTTTATATAGAAAATTGCTTACGAAAATAAAACCTGGATCAATAATTTATTTTAGGATATTATCTCTAGAAATAAGTTTACCTGTGATTAAAATCTTATTTTATGTAAAATGAAATGAATCTTATGTGAAGGAATAGAAATGTAATTTTGATCTATTTACGGGTTTATGGTGCTCTTAAACTTAAAAACAATTTGATTTTCTACGATTCAATTTTGTTTAATGTAGATATTATTAATTAAGAATGAAACATTGAAAACATTTTCACATCTGCTTTTTATTATCTAACAATACATCATGGCTAAACGAGGCGCCAAAGTCAATATGAAGGGGCAATAACTCGATCCTCTTAAGGAGTTATCTCACCATCCACAATGCCCCGAAAGGCTTAATCCCCTAGAGCAAACAACAAACATTCAAGCACTCTTGACAGCATTAACAAAATTAAATCGCTACCAACTACTCCAAATAATGACCAAATCACCCTTAGACTACTGGTCAGTGTTTTTATTCTTTGATGATACCATTCCGGAACAGCAGAAGTCGGTTTTCTTTTTGTACACGCCCTGTCCGCAGTGGTCAGTTTGGGTAGCGGGCGATATTGATCAGGGTCATTTTTCTTTGTCGCCGTAAAGCATGTGATTAGGGCAGCTATCAATCTCTGTAACCAGCAGGTAATTTCGTCTAATTTGTCCCCAATAGAGGGAGTCTGATCACCAATCAACCAGTAATTGGATAGCGACGTTTTCGCGGGTTTTTCTCTGAGTTTAATAGAGAGATAAACATGTCCGAGAGATTGAATAAAAACACTCTGAAATTCGAAATGGAGAATGAAGAAACAGAGAATTTTAAGGATTTACTAATGAATAATTTATCTTTTTTGCGATATTATTAATGATTTATGAAATAACAGAAGTATTGCAAACTTTATGAAAGATAAAATGTACATGTATATTAAAAATATGTAAAAATGCATTGATATCTATTCGTTCAGAATACTATACAATGTCTTTTTAAAGTCTCTGTCCATTTTATTTACACAATCTTTTCAAATGTAAAACATAAGTCATAAAGTCAAATAAAATTGCTTTTTAACTTTCAGACAATTTGCCCGGAAGACTGATAATTTTTTTTTTTATATTTTAAGTATATTATTTTAAAAATATGTCCACTTATTGGGGTTACATAAAAAATATAAGAACTAGCTCTCCTGTAATATTCGCACGATTATGCATGGAAAAATATTGTCAATTTGAAAATTACAAATAATGTAATGTTAATGAATTTTCCTTTCTAGTCAAACAAGCATAATACCTATTATGACATATGAACATTTTAAATTTTTTTGTTCCTGGAGGCAGATGTTGACTCAACTCAGAGACAGTTAAATATGCATATTTTCACAACCAAGGGATCATTTACCTCTTAAATTGTTAGTTTATTAATGGCCACAAGGCTGAAATAGTTCATTAATACTAAATGGTTTATAATTTGTATAACTGGGCTTCTCAGACTTTAAATCTTTTGTTAATTTAACGGATTATATCAATTGATGTTTTCTTAGACAATATCTGAAATAATGTATTTGCATCTATATAAAGAAAAATGTATCAAAATTACATCTCTGTTTCTTTTTAGATTTGACCACAATAACTAATTGGTAGATTGTTTAAAGAGGTACATTTACATGTATTATATCTTAATCCTGTACCGTAAAGACAGTTAAGTTTTCATGAAAGATATTGCCTTTTTTTCTAATTGACTATATTTCCTTTACCTAATAAACATATGTATTTCAAAGGATAACTTAAAAAAAATAAAATCAAAGAATAAATTTCACAAATATCATTTGAAAGAAAAGAAAATAGTGTACTTAAACGTAGACACAATATATATGCATTTGAGTATTCAGTACATAGTTTTGCAGTTCAAAACTGAAAAATCGAACATACAGATTATTTATATTTTATATAAATTTCAATTATGAATAAATAAAGAAGTAAATCAATGTTAAATAAGTAAGTAAATAAATAAATAAAAAATAAATTAATTCATTGATAATTTGATTTATTAATTAATAAAAATAAATAAATAAATAATAACAAGTTAATTTTATATAGTCTGTTTATTTCATCATTTTAAATTAAAACCAAAAAAAATCCCATTTTTATAAAGATATTTTCCCCACCTGTTTAGTCTCGATATTTTTCAAGCTTTTTACAATAACATTCTTAAATTTCTTTAATAATTTCTCATATTTATTAACGCCAATCTTTAACAAAGATATTTTGAAAGATGGAAATGGATATTTGAATAATCTGGTTTTGTAACTGTTAAAGAATATCTTGAAAGATACCAAACACTTGCTGAGAAAATCCGAAAAATCCAATGAATCTCCAGACACCATTTTATATTATTACACAATAATCTACAACATAGCGTGTGATAAGTCTCCACTAATTGTGTTTAAGACTTCGAATAAATATGAATTTTCGAAGCTGAAGTTACGTTAATCCCTTTTCTGTTAATAGAAAACGGTGAAATAGATCGCCTTGCTTCACACCTACACCGTGTCATAATCCAGAGAAAAATCTCTTTACTACTTTGAAGAAAGCGCGGCAATATACTTCATATAAATGTAAAGATATCTTCTTACTCTGCAACGCCCAATATTTGTATGGGTATTTCTAAGGAATAACGCTTTGGTCAAAATGTTAATTCATTTCAAACATGGTTACACTCGTTTTCCATTTATACAGGTGAATTATTTTTATTAAATGAAAAATAGTATTTGTATAGTGCGCAACAACATTTCTTCCATATTACTAATAGACATAATTAAATTTGTGACCTGGAATCGATTGAAAAAAGAAATAGTCATACACTCTTTTTGATGTAGGGATTAAAAAATCATATAAATGTCAGTCTTTTAAATGAGTTTCACTAAGTCATAAAATGCAAAATCCTCAGTACATGTACATATTGTTTACAAATAATAATATACTATAACAATTTTTTTGTATATGTTCCTCTCTGTAGGAATTTTGAAATTGCCATTAATTTCTAACGTTTGTAACATTATTTTTTCATGAGTAGAATTAATTTTCTAATCATTTGTACACATATATCATTAATAAATGAATTATTTATTATCTTATTCAACATAAAGTAAACAAATGGTTCAAAATATTAACAAGTTTCCAAAATGCATGCACATGCATGTCTTTTTATAATTTTAATATAATTATGAGAGAAAAACCTCTTCAAAACTAGTATATTTAATCTGTATTTTATAAAAAGCAAAGACTATTTTAAAAATACCATATTTTTATACATTTTTATTCACTTGAAAATTAAAAGTAACAAATAAATTTTAATCAACATTTTTTGAATAATTTTTGAAAGAATATAATTTTTTGGTTCAGAATTTTTTCTCTTAGTTAAACTTAGACATGGTACTTTGTTAAAAAGACGATATTTGGAAGTTTACAGAATTAAAAGATCTTTATTTTTATTTATTTCTTTTTATTAACTAGTATTTTTTTGGATTCATAAATAAATTAAATATAAGTGGGAACAGTATATTTTAAAAAATTGAAAATGAACATTATGGAATGCAATATCAATATTATTGGACTGTATATGTCACACCTCAAAGGACGTCATGAATTTCCGGTGTAAGTAAAATATGTCCTGCAATTTTATATGGAAAGACTGGCAAGTGGATGTTAAAACAATTCAAAAGCAACATATATTAAGCTTTTGGACCATCTGACAAAAAAAGTGTTGCTTTGGTAAGAATTTTTGTCTTCAAGTCCAACAAATCTTTTTATTGCCATTATGTTTCGTCCATAATTGTGAAACTGTGATTTTTAAAACTAAAAATCACATCACTGCTCTTTATTACAATTTTTTTAACAGAAAACAACATACTTATAAAAACAATTAAAATACAATTTAGTATGCTTAAAAAAGAATACCATACACAGATATATGAATTTATAGTTGAATGACGTTATGTTCCAAAAACACTGTTGCTCAAATATAACTTTAATTAATTATTCTACTATGATCTGAATTGTAAATCTGGAAATGTGCTTTTCCAAATATAAACATACAATCAAATCTTCATTTAAAACTCGAAATATTTTGTTCTCTTGAATGTCTTAATATCATTTACTTGAATATAAATTTTTTTAGTAATCACAGGTTTTACCGCATATTTTACAGTATATATATTTATATACACATATAACAAGACTCATGACATTGCTATTATGATACATGTTTTGATTTGTTAGGGTACCATGGTTCCAGGATCATGAATTTTAGACTTACCTGTTCGTCAAATTCAATCATTTTTATAAGATACTTACTACTTGTAAACTTGTCTGTTAACTAGAACATTCTGACGATTGAAAGATGAATTTATTTTAGATTGTTCGACTTACAAATCATTACAAGCCAATGTTAAAGGCACAAAAATTTATAACATTATTTCATATTATTACATTAAGATTACTTCGATATGCTTTTACAAATTTTATTTTTTGTGTGCAGCTGTTTTTGGGTAGCTTCAAACGGAAGTGGGATTAAAGATTGTCTGATATTTTATACTTAGTTTTCTTTCTAACCGCCTTCCATATTTTTGTCTCAGTCCTTCTTTTAACAGACCTATATAACATCTTAACTTCCTATTTTAACTATATAAAATTATTATTTCCAAGAACTTTTAGACGATTTGAAAATTGAAATTTAGCAAATTTGCCAAAATAAAGTAATGACATAAGTCTTGAAACTTTTTTTTCATGATTTTAAAACTTTATAAATGTTTCAAAATGTTTCCAAGCTAAATTGTACCTATTGAAAAACTAGATTTGAAGGCATGGAAATAGAAAAGATAATGAGATTTTCTTGAGCATAAAACTGTGGAGGAACTGAAAATAACAAAAAACCATTCCAAAACCCAACGTCGTAATATACGTCGGTAACGTTGTTGTCGTGTGGCACTAGGCTTCCTTTGTACTTTTTTTTAATTTATTGAATTTTTACATATTTTTGAATGATACTTTCAGGTACAAATTAAATTTGATTTAAAGGAACTTAAAGTTTTGTTGATGGCTTCCATTATCAAGATTTTTATTGCACTTGTGTCATTGCCTCGGTCAATTTATTGACGTATTTTTTTTTCGTATTATATACATTTTATTCTGTAATGTATTGATTTTATGTGAACATTTTAATACATTTTCGTTTATATACAGGATTCTGTATGGCGAAAAATGGTTGAGTGATGGTTGGAAGAGTAAAGTAACTAAAATTTAGATACCCGATAAGTTTGAACTAGTATTTTATATTTCACATTTGTCAAAGTATCCATTCCGTGAAATAATATTATTGTCTTTACTATTTCACAATATTTTCCTTCTACAACCTTCAGTGGGTACCGCTAAGACGTTTTATCTCCAAAACATAATATGCAAAGCAAATCTGCTTTTACAATATAGTAGCATAAAATAGATGTTCTAAAGACCCGTGTTTGCTCTGCTCCTGATTCGTATTGCTTAATGGGCTTTTGAGCTTGTATTCTGTTCTTTATCTTCATGTATTTTTCAGAGAAACAATATACATGTACATTTACTTATAATTGAAATATATAATGCACAAACTGGCCTGAAAGAAAAGAAAACTTTAATATAACTGCACTTTTCATTAAAAAAAATTTTTTTTTGATAACTTCCTATTATTTAAAAAAATCAGGACAATTTTTGCCTTTTTGTCATATCAAGACAGAAGTCAAACACAATTTCTAAGTTCTAATCACTTCACTTTTTTCTAACAATTAAAAAACCCTAGGCCTATTTTTTGAATCAATTTTTTATGCTCCATGAAGAATACTATTTAATTAGGAATAATTCTGATTCAAAGTTAGTCCTCATCTTTAAATGTTGACAATCTCACAAAAACTTCAAGCTTTAATAAAGGCATCATCCCTCTAGTGCCATCCTGCTTCCCCTGTGACTTAAACCGATTTTACTTTTATTATTTTTTATTAGAATCCTTAACCTCAATGCCAAAACTACTCACCCAGTATTAAATTATCAACATGAGATAAACCATACATGTACCCATCCTCAACACATTCTGGCAGTAACTCAAGCCCCAGAAATGTTTTTTTTTTTTGTCTGGGTAAAAAGTCTTAGGTTGGTACCTGATCCCACCTCCGATGTTTTGGAGGTCCGCTTTCGCTCTGCTCCTATTTTGTATTGTTTTGTGGACTTTAGAGCTTGAATACTGTTCGTTACTCCATATATTTTGTTCAACAATATTTTTAAAAATGCCTTTCTTCGAGCCTTTGGTTAAAGTACCAACGATTTAAAAAAAAAATCCTTACTCTCTGCAAAAAGATAATATTCCATTTACCACCTGAGCCTCTGACCAAGAGCTAGCCCTGTGAATAACAGAACAAGCATTTTCAACTTCCAATTCAGTTTTTTTTTTATTCTGACAATACCCAAAGTCAAAATGAATCCGAGACTTCTATGTGATAAAACCTTAAGTTTTGTCATAAACGTTTTAATTACAACCGTCTCATGCTATTAAAAATATTTTAAAAACCAAAAATGACCAGACGTTTCCTGACGTGATGATAACAGTAACTCGGATTAAACGTCTTATTCTTTGATTGTTTTCCTGGAAAGTATCTTCTAACGTTGCCTCACGTATGTACATGTCTGCATCAATATTATACATTGACAAGAAACCTAAAGCATATGGGGACCTACATCAATTGCTATGGAAAAGAATCTAGAGGTAATTTATTCATTATTAACAAAAGAAATTAATTTCCTTAAACACCTGCAAGATAACTGTTCCGCTAAAGTTTTGACTTTATAGAAGATTTATTTTACAAGATCTAGAAAACCTTGTATGGGAAGAGGTGAGGTAAAGATATACTAAGAAGATGCTCATATGTTCAGTGATCAACTATAAATTTCATTTATTATTAACATTTTGAAAAATATTTTTATTTTCCTTGAATAGTTTTCTGGACAAAACATTGTTTTATTGCAAAGTATTTTTTTAAAATACATGTATATAGAATTCGTTAAAAATTTGAAGAAAAACATTTGCAAATGAAGCTTTTAAAATTTGATTTTTTTTTTTCGTAAATTTTTCATTTTGATCAACCTTCATTAAATTGGACACGACGGTTTGTAAGGAAATGAAAAAAGTAAAGCAACTGAAGCATTCAAAATTTAATAAATTTAATAGTTCACACCTCGAATCTTCTTATCCAGACATCCTTTCTTTTCCAGATTATCATTAAAAGATAGTTTCAATAAATCTCCCATATCGCTGTCGCCATGCTTGACTTTGATATAAAAATTTGGAAGCTAAATCTGACTAAATTATTCCATTTGTACATATTTCTCACATTCTTTTACTATTTGGACTTCAGCATATAGAGCAACATCTCCTCTCCTACAAACAAAGGACAGATTATAGGCTCAATGCGCATGTACTCGTGTAATGCCAGGTCGTCTGCTTTTCAAGTGCTTTCATTTAGCTCGTCGCCATTTCAAAAAGAACTGAGGCGTCGCTTAGGCATCTCTTTCCCACTCTGATGCAAAATATGAGTGATTTTGCCATTTCTTTAAGGGCGGATAACAATGGCATTAAGATACATTATAAAGTTTAAAATGGATAAAAATACACTCAAAACCGAAGACAGATGCTTTCCAATGAGACACTATTAATTTTATTGATAAAGACGTTGAAATAATCAGCTTTTTATGTGGTATTCAATGAATGAAAATACCGCATTATGGATATGCCCCTTTAATAACGAAATTTTAGTAACATTGTAAACTAAACGGATTATTTTCAAGATTTTAAACTGCTTTGATAAGTGCTGAGTATGTTAGTCCTTAGTTGTACTTTTCTAAAACATAGCAAACATAGTTTAATTTTGGATAACAGCTTGATATTTCTGAATTTGCAGTGAAAAATTTAACAAAATACTGGATTAGCATTTGCCATCCTTTTTAGATTATAGTATTTGTCACCTTTTTTAGAATCCAAACAAGATTTTTAAAACTTTATCTTTAATGTTTTATCCCATATACAATCCATATCACAATTTTTTCATTACAAATTGAACTTTGTGGGAGTATTATGCTCAAACTTTCTCCATATCCTTGAATGATCATGTTTTGCTTCCTCTTATAGTGTTAGAACATTTTTTTGCAATAAGGACCTGAAAATCAAGAAGGAGTACCATCATACTTGTTAACTATTTCTGTCTTTTAATTAGATGAGCATCGTTCAGCCTAACAGTTGACATTACAGCGCATGCTATCAGTGTTGTTATTTAATTGTTCTTAAGCATTGGTTCACCGGAACAATGCCTATCATTATATTGCATGAAAGGGACGGCGGTTCGGACGACGGCAAATTCTCCGGATTGCTATGAGAGCACAAACTCGGTTTGCCTTGACTCACAGATGTCAGTGCAGGATTGCTGTTAATTTAGACCTTTTATGGACAGTGTTTACACATTAGAACGAAGCTAGTTCGAAATGAAGACTTGAATACTTGACAGCTGTACATCTTCACTAGATGTTATTACTTCTTAAATCATCCAATATTGGACGCTGGCATTTAGAGGCACGAAATGACAAAACAGTTATTGACATGTCCAGGACTCCCAATCCTATTTGTAAACAGAGGATCTCGAATACTACATTAAGTTTCATGAAATATTGAAGAACCTCTGGCTTTATGGTTAGCTAATGAAAAAGACTTTTTATGATAAAAGATCAATGGACATGACAAAATGATAATTAATCTTATATCTATGTATTCGAAGAAATTCTTTAAATAGACACATTTTATATATCAAGGCACAAAATGTCTTTCAGGTTAAGGTTGTATTCAACAATGTGAAGAAATAAAAAATATACGTGCAAAGAAATTTATGTTCATAATATATTTTAAAATAAAAATATGTTGTATAATACATGTATATACTTCCAAAATGTTGAATATATCACAGATAAATATAAATTTTAACTTCTAAACTTTGGTAAATAATGAATTAAGGTGGTAAGATGTCACCTGCAAGAAAATCATGAAAAAAATCTTTTTCTTTGAGGGGAGGTTTAATTGAAATGCTTTCCCCTTGTGCTTAGTTACATGGACATTTCACTCATGCTTTGGCAATTACAATCCAACTTATATCTAGCATCTAAGTACCTACAGTGTGTCACTGCACTTACATCACAATAAAAGGGAGTTCTCATTAGCATTTTCTTTTCAGGTTACGTCCATATTTTCCATGTGAACCTTACGTTATTGAAGAACCCGAAGAGCAATAAAGTTGCCTTCTTTTAAAATCTTTTAATATCTTATTTCGGATGTTCTTAATACATTTAATCTTCAACCCCTTGAGCTTAAACATTGAAAATTTTATTCAAATGGGTTTAAGGCTATAGGGTTGTGTAATGCTCATGAAATTTCTGACTATGGAAAAAGACACTGTCGAATTTTAATAAAAAGACGCTGTTTAAACATTTTATTTCTTCTGGATGAAGAAAATAGCAGAACACATCTCATATATATTTAATAAAAACAATCTGCGTTTTTGTTTTATTACACACTACTGTACCAGTACAAGAAATATCTTCCTCTGCAAAAAATAATTGCTATTTCATCGCTGCTTTCTCAGCAAATGCTATCTTTCATATGAATTCAGGTCTCCTAATGTTCTAACTTTATATGGAATTTGTAACTAAATCATGGGTTTCACAGCTAAAAACAATCGTTTAACATGATATATCATCAATAAGGTACGATCATTAGTTACCAAATGATGAGTCAATTCGGACTGATGTAGTACTTAAGCCTATTAACCGAGGAGTTTGTAGATGGCTCCTGAAAATTTATCTCCAGCGTTATTACATGACCCCACCATACAGCATCTTATGGCTATTCTCGACTTCTTAATTAAATCTGAACAAGTGCGACTTGTCGAGGGGTATTGGAATATAACCAATTAATCTGGCGATGATGGGGACTTTGGTTCGGTCTTCGCAATAACAACCAGCAATGCCTCGTGGCGTTTCCCTGGTACAGCATACAGCGTGTAGACAAATAGAAGATGGATGATGAAAATTTTGGAGAGTTGTTCTGTCTTGTGCTGAGGATACTGGACTGGCTTGATATTAAATAATAGCCGGAGGTTTGCCATCCAAGAGATATAATCAGCAGGAAGCAATGAAGCGTGGCGATGGACGTGCATTTGTACTGGCTTCCAGTATCAATGAGCTTTCATTACATTCCAGATTTTACGCCTTATTTGGCAGAATTCCAAAATTAAATCCTTCTTCACTTGCCGGAAAATTCGAGTTCTGCCTTGTGAAATATAGATTCTATACTTTCGAACAATTGAATTTTAGTCCGTTAATCAGTCTTGATGCCGGAGAAAATTCGTTCTTCCAAGACCTAAATGAAGGGTTGATGAGAGAAATAAACCAATTTCTCTTTCGTAAGAGTTTTAGCCATTCTCTGCTGAAAAGGGCTTGAATATATCAAAGCTTAAGAAATGCAAAAATATCAGAAAACATGTTTATGCCCGCATCAAATGTATTTGAAATTTTATTTGCTTCTATTTGTAAGACTGTATTTGACTGGGATTTAAATGAGAAAAAATATATTATGTTGTTTATATTTAAGTATCGACTTACATTGATATCATATGTTGCTTTTTTTGAATTTTTATTAAACCTGAAAAAAACTGGTCAAATGTGATAAATAATAATTTTACTGAATTTTTCCTCATTATTTTTAACATAGAATCTTTTAATAACTAGTTAAGAATAAATGATTTTAAAAATTAAAATAATAAAAGCAATTTTTTACTAATTCATTTAAAGAAAATATGACTGAATGAAAATAGAAATGTATACATGTATGAGTGACCTCTTCTGTGATATACAAATATGGACATTTCTCTATTAACTAAATTGTTTAATTCAAAAGGTATGATCATAAAATCTTAAACTATACAAGAACTGTCAGCCTCAGGAAAATAATCTACAGCTGTACATGCACTGTGATAGTAGTTTCGGTTGCAAACATATAATTAGAAGTTGCAATCATTCAATAAAAATCAATTATTGGCATTTTTACTCAGTATTCCTTTCTTTTCTTTATTCTTTATATTAATGTTTATAACTTTTTAAATTTAATTATATTTAATCAAAGAAGAACATAACTCAATTTAAAAGTTATTTTTAAGACAAATATATTCATGAATTGAACATATAATTTTAACATTACCCTCACAAAAACTCAAAATAATGACAATAGTGTGAAATGTTCAGTCAAAATTATTTACCTTAGTTTTAAATGAAACTTGCTGTTTCATAAAATAAATTTCTTTTGGTCTGACTTGTAGCAATCACGTTTTTACATAAATTGTAGGTTAAATAAATCCCTACTGACAATAAGGGTGATAAAGTGCAGCATATATCACAAAGTCTACAAAAAAACAAGAAAAATAATAAGGTAGGATAAAAAAAATACCATTGGAAATTGGGACAACAATCTTTTAAGTTGAAAAAAGAAGAAAATCACATTTCAAAAACAAGAAGACATTGTTTGAAGAACCTTTCATTATCTACTGGTAATTAGAAAAAGAGAAATGTTAAATTTTAGAGAAAATTTCTAGAAAAAATTATATGCAAATTCAATGTCAATATATTTATGTATTTTTAAAAGCTAAACTGTCATCAAGAAAAAATATGCTTTTTCATTATGATTAGAAAAATGGAAAAAAAAATTCTTAATTTTGATATAGCACTTAACTCAAAATCAAATTCAAAATATCACCAGTACCTTTGTGTATAGTTTCATCCTGTTTATATTATGAATGTATGTGTCCAAAAAACATGTTACTATCTATTACAAACATTTATTTATCGAATATCTCCAAAAAGGGTGTTTCTATACTTTTAAAAATATATTTCTATCTATTTATGAACGTGTATCTTTGTATAGTTTCTATGTCTTCAAAAAGTGTGTTTCTATCTTTTTATAAAACCTATATCTTCGTATGTCTTCCAAAAGTGTGTTTCTATTTTTTTTTTAATAATCATATATCTTTGTATGTCTCTAAAAACTTTTGTTTCTATCATTTTGCTCATTTTATAAACATACATCTTTGTATATCTTCAAAAAGTGTATTTCTATCTTTTTATAAGCATATATCTTTGCATGTTTCCAAAAATGTGTTTCTATATTTTATAAGCATTTATCTTTGTATATCTTCAAAAGTGTGTTCCTATCTGTTTAAAAAATAAGTATTTTTGCAGGTCTCTGAAAAATATGTTTCTATCTATTTATGAACATGTATCTTTGTATTTTTCAAAAATACGTTTCTATCATTTTATAAGCAGGTATTTTTGTATGTCTTCAAAAAGTGTGTTTCTATCTTTTAAAAAAAACATGTATGTGGCTTTGTATATGTATATCTCCTGAAAGTTTGTATGATGTATGCTTTTTTTTGGATACGTTATTACATTTGAATTGACAGAGAGCTAAAGATATCAGCAAATTGGTCAAAATATTTACTTTATCACGTGCTAAGAATTGCATTTAATAAACAAGACTTTACCTTCTAGACTTTGATTTCTGTCTTCTATCTGTGTGTTGTTTTTAGTGATTAATTTTTGTTTTATTTTTCTTTTGTTATTGTTTTTTTTTCTTGTACGGTCTCCACAACAAGAAGAAGAATACATATGCTGTTTCTAAGAGCGTGGCCTTTGTTTTGCAAGTTTCAAGAGGGCATATAACGTAAAAAAAAATAAGCGTCATTTGTAATTCCTTCATATTTTCTTTTAAAATCTTTTCACTTTATGGTTATTTGAATGAAATATTCAGTACCCTGAGTTTCAAAAACAGTTTGTTACAAATATATTTTATTTGATAGGAGACAGTTTCAACTGTGTGTACATTTTTACGTTTCTTCAAATTATTTCTAATACCCCCCCCCCCCCAAAAAAAAAGTTAAAATAAATACAATGTATTTTTGGTTATTCTCTGCGAACAGAGTTTAAATTAATTTATCCGTTTTATCATTGCTTTCATTTTAAGAAACACAGTAACGTCAAAGTATGTTTTTATTTTATTTCGATTTGCGTTTGCTTTTAAATCGAAATGGAAATTCCGTTTTTTAACATTAAGTAACATATATTCTGCGTTACATAACAATATGCGTTTTATTATTTAAAGTTCATGGTTTTAATGTCTGAAACTATTTTCACTAAACTTTATTTAGAATTGAAATATTTTTAGTCGCCATAAACTATTTCAACTTTTAATTATTCTTTCAAGGCCTTAAATATCTGCTAAATTAATTTCCGTAAGAAATAAAATGCAGCAACTGTTAATGTTGATAGCGAAATAATTCTCTGGATACACAATGAAATCGTTAACTTTTCTAAGTAAAATGTTTAGGAAAAGTATCGCTTTACCGTTTTTATCAAATAATTTATTAATCATTTTGCCGACCTTTTACGTGTATTAATTACATGTATGGAGTCCCCTTGGGAAGAAGTAGCATAAATAAAATAAGCACGACAATAACAACATTGGAACATGTAAAGGGATGAATATTTTGATAAACTGCTTTTGTCGTCAGAGTAAATAATTAAAAAAATAATAGTATTTTTCTTTACGACATATTTTTGTTCAAGTAAAGCGTAAAATAAATATTGACAAGGAGGTAGTTATACGGGTGAGTTTTATTATGCGCCTTAACTTACAATGTTGAAAATTCCCCAGATAAAACATTTATAATTAGCTATTTATGTTTTATGTCTTTCATAATTCTAGCTTTTTTATAAGTGAAATTCAGAAAAATTCAAAATAGTTATCTATCATATTTTTTGCAAAGAAATAAGAGATAGTTATGGATATATAGACTTTTTTAGCAAAATGAATTTAGATTTACAGAAACAAAAGAAATGGCAATAGTTTCATTGAAGATAAAGTTGAGGGTATTGAAGATTGAAATATTTTAATTTTTTGTAAATATATGTATATAGGTATCTTTGATTTTTTAAATCGCATTATACATACATTTATTATAGTTGACATACCTTATCAATCGTTCCCTAATCATGTGAACGCATTTTGTGCAGTTACAGGCGTCAATATTGTTGCATGCCTTTGCATCGTCATATCTAATGCAGTGCCTATGCACCAATCGATTTACATAACTCTGTAGCATCACTGAGGCTCTCTTAAGGGTTTTCAACTGAATCAAATTTGACTATTTACTAAAGTATTTTAGAAAAGTAGTATTTCTTCCGGCAAACCCTTGTTAAAATACACCTCTACTTGTTCATGCAACATTTACATGTTTTGTTAAAATTTGTGTAATGGCAGGATTTTGGGGCATTGTAATGCGTAAGATTCCCTAATGCACCCCGATCTAAATTAAGAGATAATTGCACAGAATGCATCAGTTGGTAAATATGTTTTAAGAGTTTGAACTCAATGGTAGTGCGACGTCATAGATTACAATACAATAACACTGACATTACTCGGCTAATGGCTGTTTACCATGAATGGACGTCTTCTGGGAGTTCCAATTTAAGCTTCTCTGCGCATGCTTTAACCTTGAAAACAGAACTGTTTTACAACCATCATGGCGACATTATTGGTAATGTGAATAAGCATGTTTTTATTTTTTGCATAAAAAATTAAGTTCACATAATTGTGGTGTCAAAAGATTTGAATAGTTAAATGATCTTTTTTATATTTTCTTATTTCTTCACAATTGATATATCAAGTGTAAAATAATTCAAACAAATAAAAGAAAAAAGCTGTTATGTGGATATTTTTATTTTTTATTTTATGTACATGCATTTATAGAAGACCTTTTACCTGTGAATCAAATTAAATCATTCATAATGATTTAAAAAACATACTTTCTTTTGTTATTATCTGATATCATTGCATTTTGGAAATGGTTTTTTTTGTTTTCTTTATTATAAAACAATTCGTTCAGAAGGGGAAATATCATTAACTCAAAATACATAAACGGTGATTAATTTTTTTAGTAATATATATAATCATATGAATAAGACAAAATATTAATTAACCAAAAGTTGAAAATTGTGGGTTTTTCTAGAGAAAGAATTTTTTTAAAAAAATAGTTCCTGTCTTATGAATTTTGTGCCATGAAAAACTACAGAATATAGTTTGTTTTTCTTTCTTCCTCAAATAATTTTTGAAAACTTTAATTCAAGTATTGTTTGAATGACAATTTTTTTTAACTTTATCTATGTTTTGAAAATAATGAATTTTAATAATAATAATAAAATCAAAAATTGCTATATTCATTCATTGTCTTTTATTTTGATTCCAGTGTACGAATAAGGAGTTTCAAGTGTTTGTGGTTTTTTTTTTCAACAGGAACTTTGTTAAGTAAAATAAGAATAATTTTTTTTATTGAAATATACATATACATTCAAAGCCTTTTTTTATTTTAATATAACCTCTTTATAAAAATACTCAAAAACATTTTGTAAATTCATTTATCATTTCCTTTCAAAACTCTGTGTAATTTTTTTTTTTACATTCTATTAATTTTTAAATTGACCACAAAATATACATACAATGCATGCTGGAAAAAGTAGGAATACGAATGTAAAATATATATGATGTTAAATATATATGATGTTTCATATGTTCTTGTACGTGACGAGCATACTGGCGTTGATTGTTTCTATTTTAGATCTTCAATAACTCAGCAATAAATCATCTGGTTAACGAGAGATAACGGCATTAACAATTAATTAATATTGGTGTTTCTATTCAATATCCCTCAATTTAAAATGTCAGAACAAGACCCTTGTCACAAAGAATTTGACATTGCATAGAAAGAACCATTGGGTTATTCTGCGTACAATGTATTCATATTCCCCGCATAGTTAAATTCCATTGCTGTAAAAATCGGTCAATTTCAAACACTATACCACTTTATCAAGTCCTAGTAGTAATTAGATCATGATTTGTATAGGGAAAATGGGCGTGGTCTTCTATTTGGTGTTTGTTATTCAAATTTTCAGAACAATATCTTTTATGGAATATGTCAAGGAGCAAAGCAATTTAGTGCCGACAAATCTCTCATGTGCAACTTGCGTAACAGGAGCAAGGATTGGTCTATGGGTACGTAACTGTGAGTTCAGAGAGAATATAAATGTCGCCCTGTGTTTTGAACATGTTGACACACGCGTCAGTTATTTTGTCATGCTAATTTTTATCTGACCCAACTAAATTATTGATGATCTTTAGAATATTGAAAACTTTGAAATGCACCTAATATTGAATTCGACAAGTGTCATACTTCTGGCATTATCATCGACCTCTTGAATTCTGGCATTATGTATTTTTCTTCAAAACAAAAGCGATTTTTTTTTTCAAATAACTAAATGAAAAGGTACTCACCTCTATTATGAATATAAAAAAGACACTTTAACATCGTAAAGTAGCTAAAAGTGTTATCATTAATTTTAATTGTTTTGTTTCATAGAAACATTTTCAGTTATTAAATAAGGAAGTTAATAAACATTAACTGAGGAGGAAGACTGGAATCATAATTTTTTTTTTTTTTTTTTTTTTTTTAGATATTAAGCATTTTCTGGAAACACAATCATGTAGGCTTCAAGCCTGTTTCTCTTATTATACACCAAAATGATGCTTTACAGAATAGAAAGTGTATTTTGTCTTTCCTCAGAACAATCATCCAAATATTTGAAAATTCGTATAAATCCGAAATGCTAAATTCAAATTTATAGTTTAAATTTAGAGGAAACGACAAAGTAAATCTGTTTGCTTACAGTTCTTTATTGACTGTTTATGAAAGCATCAGAAATGATCCATCGGAATCAAACGTTAAACATTTGAAAGGTAAACTCTGGAATGGTAAACTATGTGTATCATAAGTCTGCATTTGATGTGCAGTAAAATACCACTCAGCATGACTCAATGTTTCACTTAAAGAAAGCAACTTGATCTTTCTAAATATGTTGGAAAGTCTGTTCAGTTGAAAAATAATAAGTTCAACATTAAAAAATCTAAAAATGTACAAATGTTTTAAGATTCGATGATAAACAAGTTTTGAGGGCTTAAAATACTTTTATGAAAACTAAATACACCTTTACAAGGATGTATATTTGCAGTTCAAGAAAAATGCAAGTCATATTTCTAAGACTCTTCTAAGACCAGTAAAGCCCCTAATGAATGCCAGACATCGTCTATTGAAATCAACACACAAATGCTATTTCTCCAACAGCAGCAACAAGAGCGAAGAAGAAGGCATTTTTTAAACAATTTCCTTGCAAACAATTCAAAGTATTTTAGGGTTTAGACGCCTTGTAATCTTAATGAGTTAGAGCTATCAGTTTCCCTTAAAACCAAACAATTATAACTGTCTTCATATGCCTGATAATGACACTCATTTTAGGATTTAACATGTTTATAACAGCGATAAAGAAAACGCAGAAGTCACTAAGATCGTCAAGATCCCAGCATGCAGTCCGGTGTCTGTAGGGCGGATGTCTGCAACTGAAGGTAAACTCCAGGCGATGACGGGTACATTGACGGGAGGTATTGTTAGGTCTGGACATCTTACAGGCTCGTTGATGTTATTCGGATGGACACAACGCTAATTTGCCACTCGATCTATCATATCTTAATTTCAAATCTACAGTTCAAATTTGTAGGACAGGACAAGGTAAATAGCTGTTTGCTCACATGTCTTGATCTTTGATGTTTCGCCTTTTGCTGGTGGTAACAAAGAAGATATTTCAAATTTAAGACCTTTCATTGTATAACAGGTGTTTTTATGATATTCCAATAAACTGTGCTACCTTGACCATATTTTATTCTTTAAAGTTCTTTTTTTTCATTCTCTCCAGTTTTCGGATAAAAGAGGACATACAAACAAATGCATACAAACACGTACGTTTTTTCCTGTGCAAAATATATATACACAGAAATGACAGTCGAGGATCAATATAACCAAGTATACAAAATATAGATAAGAAAAAAGTCAACATAAAACACAAATACCTGTTGAAGATTCAAGAGGCAGGGTTTTGGGGAAAAAAAATCATAATAAAAGATTTTTGCATTACTTCATTTTGTTTGTAAGTTCATTTAACCCGAAAAATAATTTTACAGAAAGATTTTGAAATATTCTTTTAGAACTTTGCATTGTTTTTTAAATAATATTTTTTTGTTATAGGAGTATTATAACATTCCATAACACAATGAAATTCATCTCCAATACTTCTACAGTCATAAAAAGATACATGTTCATAAATATCTTCTAATACCGTTCCACCTTACTAATTTTAGTTAGAAGACGATGTATATAGTAAGTGTATTTCTTACTAAATTTCGTTAAAAATACATGAAGGTGAGCTACATGCATATATCTACCGTAAAGAAATCTTTAATTAATGGTTTGAAACCGATTATAAGTAAATGTTATTATAGAATTGAAATTTTAAAAAGCAATAAATTTACAATATATATATACAATAAGTACAATATATATTTGGAAGAAGACAAAACTCCATTTACAAAACATGAATATTAAAAAATCATTTAAAGTCTAGTACTCACTTGATCTGATATTAAATTAAAACAGTATCACCTCTTGGTTCATAAAAATAAAATTATTTCACACACTTACAAATAGATTCGTCTGAAAGTCAATTGATACTAGACAGTTTCTAACAGCTCCCATTTATACATTGAAACTTTGAGTGCTGAAACCCACCGTATTCAGAGCACCTTAAAATAAAAAGAAAAATACAAAACTGAAAAGTTGTAATTGAAGACACATACATGTATAGAAGTATAGAAGACAAACATGGAGCCTAAGAATCTGAATAGAATGCAAGGGTTAAAATGCTGTCTTCCGAAAGATTTGTAGGTTTTCAAAGACAGTTCTTTTTCTGTTGGGTGTCCAGGAGTTTCGATGATTTCCAGTAAATGGCAACGGTAAACCTATGACCTATGTGTCAGGTATTGTTAAATGAACGGGATTGGTGTGCTTCATATAAATGTACATGAGATCTGTTTGCCCACTGTGCAGTTGAAGAAGATTTTATACAACAACAATATATATGGCTTATAATCAGACAAGTATTTCAAATGTTGATTTTCTAAGTAGTGCAAGGACATTTTCGATAATATTTTTCATATACAATATGAAAAGTATATAAAGAAAGCTTTAGCCAGGATGTTGAACCTATGACCATGAAGAAAAAACAAGCTTTTCTAAAATTAAGGCCGATTACACATAATGATTATGCAGTTTACTCTGTCTACGAGGGAAGAAAAGAAAAAAAAGCTACTTTTTCACCTTTTGATCAACTAGTTTTATGGAACTGAACTCATAACAAAACAAAGAACACACAGCTGATGACGGCTAAGGTATCCTTGAAACATTGCAAAATGTCTGCTAGAAGACTTGTAACTCCATTGCGAGAAAAACTTCGAAACAAAAAGTTATTGCTCCAAATTCTTAAATTTGATTCTAAGAAAATTTGGTGAAGTTTGTTTCACAGTGGAGGCTAAATATTTCGAAGTCTATAAACAATTCACAGCTTACGACAAAAATACACTTAAAATCAGATGATATGAATAAAATTTTATCAAAAATCATGAAAATAACAACTTAAATCATGTTGAGCAAATTTAATCCACAAACGATTTCAATTTGTATTCAAGTTTTATTAAAGTTTAAAATGATGGTATTTAGTATGACAAAATGTTGCAAAGCTTTATATGAGTGGTTTCAAACAGGTAGAATTAATAACATCAAGGAAAGTTTACCATGTATGTTAATGTATATGATTTTTATTATTTGTATCATTTTCAGTCAAAAAAGATTGAAAAATTAATGTAAATCCATGCATCTATTTTTTGTTTGTATCATATGTCCTTAAGCACAATATATGTTATTTGAACAAGAAAAATAAATGCAAGGAGGGTTAGCCAATAATTGTTGCATAATTTTATTATTTCATTTTAAGTAAATTATTAAGCTTTTACCCTACATTTAATCTCAGAAAATAAATACTATGAAAAATTATTTACTTAACAGTCTCTACTTTTCTTAATGCATTTGATAATTGCAATCTTGCAATCACTAACATAGAACATAAAGATGCCATGAATAAAATTTCACGAGAACGATTTCCGTTCTAAATATAGCTCAATCTGTCAATTTTCCAGAATTTTAGGTTTGGATTGCCTTTGTCACAAGATACTGTGTTTTTACAAGTCCATTTCATTCTATCACTTTTAACACTGTCCTCGAGAAAGGATATCAAGATGTAGCAATGAAAGCTTGATTTAAGGACCATAGCACTGAAGCGACTATAACTCATTTACTCGGCCCACTGACCATCAAATGAAGCGAGGTCCTGTAATGACCAGAGATCCGAGCCTTGGCCGGCCAAATGATCTAAAATGACAGGACTGGACCTCTCCTAGTAGCAATTAACACCTGTCGTCTGCTTTCACTTCTTGATCGTCTGCTTGATCAACTTAAATTGAATGTATTAATCCGCGACAAGCGTGGTCATCACATTAAGGGATTTTTCAATAATCTGCTTACAAATTTGTTAGGACTATAAAATTCGGATACTTTTACCATTGAAAAGGACCATGTTCATTTCCGAAAGTCATTCGGAGATGATAATGCGCAATAAGTCGGTTTAAAGCACCATATGCCAGCATTAGTTTCCCTCCCTAGTTCCGCAAGGTGAATGAAATGGTTAACAAAATCAGACTGAAGACATTTATACAATAAATACAGATGTAGTTTTTAATCTAAACGATTGAAAAATGCATGTCAAATAAAAGTTGAAATCAGACCTAAAGTTAAACATTCCAATATTTTTTTAGGTAAATGCTGAATTCGAACGCATCTGTTGGATCTGTAAACTGATGCTTAAAAACTTACAAAGCTTGCTGCAAGTATCAAAATATATCACCTGTCTTGATTGGGTCTATTGCAGAAGTCCAAATGCTCATGCATTCAATTGGCATGATGAAACATATGGAGATAACGAACAGTATTCAAGATCAAAAGTCCATAAAACAGTACAAAATTGGAGCTGAGCAAACACGGACCTCCAAAACATAAGAGGTGGGATCAGGTGCCATGGAGGAATGATCACATCAAAATGTGATTGATAAATCGATTTATACATATTTCTTCCTGTTTGATTTTGGTATGAGATCATTTGAAAATGGATGAAATTTTGCAACGCACGTTGATTATCACTTTAACAAATGGAAACAGTTTATCATCGATCATTGTAACATATATTTTCTGTTGTATTTTGATCGCAAAAATAATGTTAGTATCCCTTATCTTTACTTCTATCTTAAATTGGAAATATTTTTTATCCGAACTTATGAAAAAAAAAAGCATTTTTACATGTGTATTTCTCATATTGATTTCATAAAATATTCTTCTTTTTCCTGAATTTTATATTTCTATGAAAATATCATCAGGAGCTATTCGTAAAATTCATAATTGATTTCAATAAAATATTCTTTATTAAAAAGGATCAAAGACGTTACTCCTTTTAATACTATAAAGAGATTATCGCGGACATTATATGCCCCGACAAGTGGGCAAGATTCCCTTTCTTAAAGGGTACCAGAAATGAAAGTTCTATTCACCTAAATATCCGACAGCAGCCTTAGAGGCGCCTGTATTCTCAAACCGTGGACACTTCGCTAATTTTGACACAGAAAATCCGATTCAATATTGGTTTTTGTCCTTTTGATTTGACTTAAGCGAACAGGTTTCTTTTTAAAGGAATATGTCTACTTTTCTTTTCATTTCATACATTTCTTTTTGATGAAAATTTATGAATTTGAAAATGAAAGAAAAATAATTTCATATTCATGTCATCAAATTCGATGTTGATAAGGTCATTTATTCTTATATTTTTGACACTGCATTTTGCGCAAAAAATGTTTGAAAACAATTTGATAATAAATCATAATTATTCTTATTTTCGTTGACCAAAATGTTTAATTACAATTATTACGAAAAGTTCGAGTCATATTTCTTACACAACTCAAAAGAATAAGACTTTTTGAATGACTTAGATGTTATTATAAATATAGACAGATAACCGAAATTGACGAGCTACAATCTATCAAAGTCGTGCATTTAATATCTCACTGTTTTACTATGCAGTGAAATCTCGGATGTGGAGTCTTGATACCTCCACACCTTGGATATCTCGACATTTTAAAACAGTTCTGCAGATGTCTAGATGACGAAATTTTACTGCATTTAGTATTTATACGTGTATCGTGGTTATTGTATAATGTTTGTGAAGTCAAAATTTCCAGGAATGAATTTTGTACTTTACTTTGAAATTATCTATTTTGAGTTCAATGCCAACTATATTGGAACTTTTTTTATTCAAATGCCAGGTGTTTGCTTGATAAATCTTAAACCTTAAATTTCTCGTAAACTTACTTAACCCAACGAAAAGAACGATTAAAAGACCATGAATGCTGCACCCTCATAGACATTCTGTAACATTACAACTGAAAGCTCAAAAGGAAAGAGAAAGCATATTCATTAGAAATGTTGGCATGAAGAGCGAAATGTCCACTCCAGATTTTGATGGCACCTATTAAGGTGAGACTGGAAATTTGAGTTTTATGTTTATTTATTTCAAGGTGTTTGCCTGAGCACTGGATTTATGTGGTCGTTTAATGTAAAGGGTGACATGGGCGGATCCAGTCATCATGATAAATGGAAAAAGAATTCTCTTGATTCTTCAGGAGTTGATTGTTAGTATTTTTATTTGTCTGTATCTTGGTCAATTGAAATGGCAATTTATTTTAGACTCACCACTCGCCTCTTCCTGCATCAGTTAAGTGGGTATAAATGTATTCATTGTCACAGAAAAAAAAACATTGATGATGAAATGAACAATATCGTGAGTTCAAAATTTATCTTTTCTGAAAGATATTGGTTTTGGAAATAAGACAATAACCTTTAACGCTTGGGTATTACACAAACATCCCTTAAATGAAATTAAACTGGAAAATAACAGGATACGTCTCTTAAACATTGCATGCTGATGGAGAATTTAATGAGTGTTGTAAAAGTTGTACTCATTTATAGGTTCAAGCACTAGATGGACCAAGAAAGATTTGGTGTACCGTGAAAATTGCCATTTTTCTCCAAATAACACACCTATGATTTGGACTCTTTCAAAACATGCTTCTTACGTTCTTCCCCCTTCTGAATTAATAAACGGCAAGAATTGATCAACTTTCTGCCCAAGGTTGTGTTTGCTTCATTAGCGTAATCTGGACGAAAGGGATCAAAGAGGCATCGGAATCGGGATTCCAAATATTAGTTGTTCCGTGTTGGATATAGTGTTTGATTTTCATCAAGCGAAATGAAACGGGTGAAGAAGATTTTAGAACAGGAAATTGATTTTCGAATGGAATAATCCTCTTCAAGTTACATTTAATTATTATTCCATGCATAAAAGTTATAAATTTATCAAAAATATGTATACTTTCCAAAGTTCAAAAAATTCTTGATGAAAAAAAGAAAACGATGTATGAATTTTAAGAGATATCTAGAATAGATATCTATTGGAATTTGGTGTTATTTTATGTCCCTAATAATTTTTTTTAGAATAAGACAAATAAAATGATCTAATAATATCATTTTAACTTTTAAACATTTAAAAAAAAGTCAACAAAGTTACATGATTCATTCAAAGGTAATAGAGAAAATATATTGATAATGTACTCTGCGTACCCCATTTATATAGCGTAATATATAAATCTTTGAATGTAAGTGATTTTTAATTTTACGTGCATTTTTTCAAGGTTGAGGTCGCCATCGACAAACATTAAAGAGTACGGTACTAAACTGGAAAATTTTGCTCACAAATAATAAGCATGCAGTTTCATTATTATCTACAGAAACTTCTTTTTTCATATATGCATAATGTGATATACTGTATATAAATTATCATCTGGTAATTAGAATTAAGCCATTGACTGGAATAAGGCAAAAAATTACATTCAAGTACTTTTTTTATTTTGAATTTTGTTTGGCTTTTCTGAAGAGCATATATGAAAATGCATAAATCTAGATAGATATATATATAAAATCTTACTGTAATTTTTGTAAATAAAACTTAAATCACTTCTTAATTTCTATTTTTATATTAAAATATGACAACAGACAAGGAATGGGAAAAAATTATGATCTTTATATGCAATCTTGAAAAAAAAAATATACTGAGAACAAAAGTATTGGATTAAATTGATAAATAAAAGAGATTCACTGTACTACTTACAAGTACATGTACATGTATACGGATTTCATAAATACAGCCTCAGAAAAAGTTTACTATTATTCAACAAAAAGTATATTATTACGATTAAATGTATCAGAAAGAAGTTACGTAGAAGAATACATAGGATAACAAATCAAAGCTGCAAAAAATCAAGAATTCAAATACACAATTTCAACGTTGATTAGAACTGCATAAAGCTTTTTCTCGCATTTATACTGAACCTATAAACATTTGTATAAACTTAAGCTGATTCTTACACCAAAAATAGCGACGATTCAAATTTTTGGAGCCAGAGATGGCGACATTTCAGGCGGGGAATTTATCGCCAGAAGTGAGATTTAGTCCGCTTTAATCCAAGGCTTCCAAACATTTGGTCTAAAGACAATGAGCTGGTTATGATGGGGTTTGGGTCGTACCACAAAACGTGCAGGCAAAGGGACCTGGATTTTCACACCTTTTCGCGTCTGTGTGTCTCCAATCTAGACTCTGTACAATAGCAGAAGTTGGTACTTAGAATAAGTAGCGCCCATGGTCAAGAAATTCAGCCATGTAGATAATTCCTATGTCAGACACTTGGGCAGGAAAATAAGATTAATCACCCGTGGTGTGTTTACATACATGTTAAGTGTAATTACAATTTTAGCTGAATAAGATAATCGTTTTACTGTTGGTCGTTATTACGGAGTAGCACCCCTGCACACTTATTTGATATCCTTATTTAACTTTTCAAATCCTTTTTCTACTCCATATTGAAATTTAAATCAATCAGAATGGATATGTTATATTGGATTAAATATGAAAATTTAAATATTAAGTGCTTTAAGATTAGAATAATTGTTATGATTATCGATAAGTTGTTCTGTCAAGCAGACTAATAAAAATATTGACACAAACCGTCATAATACGGAAAATGTTTTGGTTTCTACTTTATTTGAAGAATTTTTCAACTCTCCTTATTCAATTAAAGTTTATAGAAATATTGATAAAATGGAATGTCCATTGCTTACTCAGTAATAGTGAATTCATATTGAGTGTTTTCAAAAAACTGATTTTATATCAATTTTTGTCTTATATTCTTTTGGATTTGGTCTTTTGGAGCATTTACCGACGTACCTTATGGAAATAAAAATTTCTTTCGTAATTTTTTTTCGCCTTATATATAATGGTGTTGACCTCTTATGTGAATTCCTTATTTGATTCAATATCCTTGTCAGCAATGCTATAATAGAAACATTCTATGGGGTGCATTTTGACTGACATAATTATACTAATAAAAAAATAAAGATAACAAACAGAAACCAGTATTTAAAAAAGTAACTTCTTCTATTTGAATCTTTGAACAGGGCATAAAAAAACAGACCGCCGGAAATTCTTCAGATGGGATCAGGTGCCTATGAGGAGTAAGCATCCCCTATTACGTTCACACCCATCGTTAATCTTATTTATTGATAAGGTAGATAGAACATCATGTAGTCAAATTTAGCATAAAAAAGACTTCACAGTTGTATGAAAAACGTCAGCCAAATTACGATCTGATGATACCTTAATATGCTTACAAGGCCATAATAACGGTCTCATAATGTAAAAATTACTGACTTTAAACGAGACTGTTGGAATCCTGAAACATGAGAATTATTTGTCAGAATCCTTTCTTGGCTTAATATATGATCGTACGGAGAAGGTGCTCTGAGTATCGAAGAGTTCTTAAACATTAACACCATGTGCGGAATATTATTACATGTTTTTCAATAAGGAGCTTTGAAGATGGAAAAGCTGGAGTCATTTCTTTTTTGTCATACAACTTTAGTTGCTAGTTTGTCCTTACTGTCAAAGTCAGAAAAACATACAAATATAAGAATCAGACAATGTGATTTATTAAATTCATGTTCACTGGGAAGTAACTATTGTTAACTGATATAAAATTCTAGGCCTTTATTTTTATATTGAATTTGATTAGGGAATATTCCATCTACCTGATCATTTTACTTGTTTCAGGGCGGGTGTGACGGCCGACAGCGGGTATTTGCTCCTTTAACACAACTGATCCTACCTTTTGTTTTATACCCTGTTTACTTGTATGTTGAGAGTTTGGACTGTGACTTTGATTACTATTTGTTAACTTCATATTATCGTTGTTGGTTATCTACATCTTTTTTCACTCTCTTGAGATTTCAAAATGGTTACTGTCATCAATCAAAAAACTGAGTAGATAAAGTGGTAAACTAGCTTTATGAGGCATCAAATTAATTACAACATAAACAAACGATTATTTATTGAATTTAAGAGTAGAAAGTTGATTCCTCGTCTTTTAAAATCCACAAAGCACGAGATGTCCTTCTATTGACTGGTTTGAACATTTTATTATTTCTTGTTTAATTATGAGATTGTAAAGTAGACTGTAACAATTATGTGAATAAAATGGTTTTAGATTATTGAATTGTTCTTCTTCTTATAAATTAGTAAAAAGCATGTTTGCAAATCTCTCCCCCAAAAATAAATCTTATATATTACAAAGGTTATTATTCCTCTTTCAGAAATGCCATTGTAGCACAAAAAGTATGTGTGTTCATCAATACATGCAGCGGTATTTATCTTCGAATTTTTTTCTCAGAGGAAATAAGAAAATGCATGTCTATTATTTTACAAAATTTTAATTGACGAAAAACTTACATTCTTACAGTTTTTCGACGGTTTTATTCAATTTTTAATGTTATGCCTGACAATTTGCTTTTAATGTTTCAAAATAAAACAAAATACAACATACTACATAGTTACCTTAATGAAGAAGTTAAACATACCCGCATAATTTACATGTAATCCTAATTGTCTTTCTATTTTTACTTTTCTTTTCTTTGGCAACAAATATGCTCATCTTTAAATCTTTTTCTATCTTTTTACAAAAATGTAGACTTACTTGTTTTGATTATTCCATTTTCCAATGGATTTAAGAAATATCCGATCCGACATAAAAAGAAAATAAAAAACCTTTGGAAATTATATAAGTAAAGAGTTAAACTGTAATAAAGAATAAGAGTTTTCTATACATTAAACTTTATAAACTGTTTTAAAAATAAAAATTTATTAAATGATGTTCTTATTAAACCGTGCTTTATTTTTGAATGTGTAGTTAGAAAGTTTCTATCATTAAGTAAGCACAAAGTTTTATGTCTAGCAGATGAATTTTAGATACTTTTCTGCAACTTCGTCCTTTGACTAAATTAATATTGTTTAACGAGAATATAAAGTTTTGTGTCTTTGATTAAGTACCTCCAAGCTGAAAATTTTCTGCTCAAATTCAAATGTGAATCGTAACATTTGATATGCAGAAAGTTTTCATTAATTGTAAACTACGTGAACTGTGCGTTTTCTGCATGAGTTTTATTTTTCAATATCTAAAGCAAACTTTTTGACCTTGATTATCTGAGAATAACGTTTTTACGGAGCCAATCTGCAACATTATTGCCAGGAAGTTGTGTTTGCAGTAATTAGTCCTTTCTTTGCCTGATTTATTTTTTCCTACGCCTACACAGCGCAACATTGAAAAGCACTGTTTGACCGCAAACGTGATGCAGAAGTAGGTCAACATGTAAACAACGTCATCCGATACGAAAGAAATGTGACTACTTGAAATCAAATAAATATTTTTGAAAGAGAGACGAAAAAACATTAAAACATTAAAACATAAAAAAAAACACATGAACTTGGATTTTTCATGACTTGTATCAAGACCCAAGTACGTGCACTATATATGTTTATCATAATTATTATTAATGTCGACAATCTTCTTAATATTGCAGTTTATAATAAATTACGATTGTTTCTTAACATCATCGTTTACATAATTTAAAAATTGATTAGACTTATTTCACAAAAACACGTCAAAAACTGTTTTCAATTATATTATACCAACTCTGATGTTTTAGAGGTCCGTGTTTGCTCTTCTTCAATATTGTATTTTTCTTTTGTACTTTTGAGCTTGAATACTGTTCATTTTCTCCATATATTTTATTTTCTTTCTGAAATATATACATACTTATTATTTCCAATTCTAAAAAGTAACATGATAACTTTTTATTTCAAAACTGAGATACGTTTAACTTTTTATTATATAATTACCTACTTCTTAATAAATTTAAAATGTTTGTTTTTCTGTAAAATCATTTCATAACACATTAATTTTTTGTTTAATGTTATAAAGTTTTATTTATCATTTGCGTCGTTTTTATTAAGTTCTGTATCATTGTTTTTGTTTTTATTGTTCTAGTAAGAAAAAAATTAACAATATTGTTACCAACACCAAAGCACGGGTTGTTTCGTTCAGAAATCTGATAATTCAAATTAAACAGAAAATGATTACCTTTTGTTACTCACTGTTTTCTCAAATGAATGGATGTATAAGATTACAAATCACAAATCATTATACCTAGTAAACAAGCATGATATATTGCATGGCATATTTAAAATATTCTGATATCTGTACATTGCCTGATCTTTATACATATAGATGAAAACCAAAAATGTACAAACAAAAAGCCTTAATGAAAACAAAATCATTAATATTTCACTACAGTTCAATATTCATAAACTTCACAATCAAATATTTTTCATATTAAGAAATACTAAGTACTAAGTACAAAATTTGGTAATCTTATTCAAAAAGTATTTGAAAACCATTCTCTAAATAATTTCCAAAGTAAATGTATTATTTAATATCAAGTATATGTACTTTCTTAAGTTTATTGTAAAATAAAAAAGAAATATGATACCGCATATTTGAGTTCATCTCATAATATGCGTCGTTATCTAAGCTCTATATATCCTTTGATTATATGTCATCATTCACCTCCTTTTTGTGAAAAATTAATAAATGAGATAAGCCGGAATTTATTTATCCATCCATACAGTGTCAGTACGTAGTTACTAGGTTTACGGGTTATCTCCCCTTTTCTATGCATCAATGAAAGTGAAAGGTGGGTGATGAAAGTATCCGATTTATTTTTCTGTATTATGAAATATTTGTTAATAATTTCCAGTTTTTAAAGTTAAGTTTCTGTCAAAGAATTAACATGGATTATCTTATCAACATTGATATTGCTCGATGGCAAATATTTCATTGGATTGAAACAGATGGATTTGCCTCCCATCCATACTTTAAACACTGGCACATGGTACAAGATACACAAGTATGGTAATAATAACCAACTTCATCAGTATATTTTGAATGAGGAAAAACGTACTTAGTGAAATATTATTTAAACAAAATGAGTTAATCTAAAAATAGGTTTGAAATTCAACTTTATTCGGTCCGTGTTATTCAAGGTCATTGGTCAAACATCCGTACACATGGTAGCCTATATTTAGATACTTAGTTCCCTTGGCCTATCTTTAGGGGGTTTAGAAATGGGAATATGCATAGTTATAATTCTTACAATATGGGGATGGGTTATTTTGTAACTTCGGGCTTGTTGTATTTATCAGTTTATCAGTCAAAATATTTTGTGACATAAAAAACTTTTCCTTAAAACAGTGAATAAATAGAAAACATACAGATTGAAAATAAATTAAAGTTTGATAAAGCTATTGTATCATGTCTTTAGAAATGTTATTTACCCTGATTCACATAGGAACAGAACTCTAATTAAAGGATATAAATTTTCAATCAAGGCCATTCAACCTAAACAATGGTCCAAAGAGAGGCTTGGAAGGTATAGAATTGCAACAAAGGCAGTAATCAATTGTGAAATAAAATAATTTGAAGTAAAATAAAGAACAAATTGTGGTGCTTTTGAATGTTAATTGTTATATTACAATTAATGCATTTTTATGTATATGAATTTAACATGAAATAAGATGTGTATTTGTTTATACATATTTACAGTTGTACATGTACACATGCTATGACAAAACTCAAGGTAAGTAAATATGAATGATGACTAAATAGATTTTGTGTAATCAGTTGCACGGAAGCATTGCAGTGAACAATTCAGGCTGTTAAAGCTGGGGGCATAGGTTCTATGCACCCAAGTTGAATTGTACATTGTCTGTCAAATCTACATATTAATAGTTATATTAGGACCAGCAGCATCCTCATCTATTCGGATATCTCTTCTCTTAGGGGGCTTGAAAAGGAGGACAGCTTCAGACTCAACCAGAATAATAACAATGTGCATAGTAATTTAGGGCCTCAATGGTTCACTAGTTGATATAGATAGGATTTCCCGAATTTTATTTTAATTAAGTACATGTAGATATCTATTGTCTAGCAAGTCTAGCTATTATTTTGCTGGTTAATATATGTATATATAAGTCTTCAGATTAAGTAAGAGGGGGGTCAAAGGCTTGTTTCACATATATATTCTGTGTTGACATTTTGATTTGGTTCAAGTTATAAATAAAGGAAATAAATGAAGGTCAGGCTGTTTGAACATTCGGAAGCCGTCTTCAGTGTATATAAACATAATTATGAATTTTTCTAACAGGGCCTGTACCTTATTTGAGCAGGTTTGTTGATATCATGATAACACAATAAAGACACATACATTTAATGCCTTCTCACCCCTTAACTGCATAAAGGCCTTGTATCTTATATAGTTGTGTTTAGTAAATGAAAAGTTTTGTACTATCTTAAGTTAACATGAAAATCAGGTAAACTTATTTTACTCAATTCATTATATACACTATTCCAAAAATGTCGATAATTCACACAGAGATAAATTTCAGCACGGGCTTTTATTTCCCGTCAATGTTCTTTAAGACTTATACAAGAAGAAAATCTTTAGGTATTTAAATATAATTCTACAAATAAAAGACTATTATAAATAAATAATAATAATTGATAGGCTAATCTTGTCAAAATTATTAGGAAATTAACATTATTCCTTTGAGTTATCTTTCTCATCAGGGAAAGTGAACCTCAAAATAGGAAATGCAACTTCAAGTCCCTGAACTTTTACCAGTTTTAATCAAGTAATTCAGTTTCAGAAAGGGATGAGGGACAAATTACAGAGTTCTTTAGGTGCTAAAGTCAATGCAGACTCATTTGAATAAGGTTCGCAGTGCTGGTCTTTCTAATAGATGTATTTTCCTTATGGCATATGCTGTATGAATGGTCAAAATAATAAATAAATAAACAAATAAATAAAATAAAGAGGGTTTATAATGAAACTTCCAGTATAAGGTTTAAAATAGGGCTTAAATTTTTGTCAGTGTTGGCTTTTGCTGTGTCTCTAAGTTATTAGATAAAAAAGGATTTGCTATTTTCACACAGATAAAACTTGCTTCAGTTAAAATTCTATATTCACAGATTTTAAACTCAAAAAGGATAAATTGTTTAGGTAACTTGCTTTATTCATGTGGAGTTATAAGATTTAAAAATAAATAAATAAATAAGATGAAAGAACCGCATAAGGCGAGATTTCCTAACAGCATAGATATACAAATTCGGGGAGGGGGGGGGGGTGTTAGATACATTTTATACCACAGGCTAGATTATAATCTGACCCATTTCCTACAATATTTTCTTTTTTTATAGTAGGCGCTTACTGTTAGCTTACACATTTGCATATTTTAGGGGCATTTCTTCATTGAAAATATCAGTTCAAACCCAGTTGCCATTCGCAGGTATTAATATGGTATGTGTTTATCCCTCATCTCATGTGAGCAGTTAGCAGAATTATTTTCTGTTTACACATTTATCTTGTATGGGATCAAGATGCATTAGTCGGTGCATAATTGCATATGTACATGTAAATTACATCCATGCATCAGCTAATGGGTACAAATACAGGTTACTCCTACATGTATAAGAGCCCCAGTTAACGGCCCTATGCTCCTTATGTACCTCGGAGCCAAGTCAAAAGTATCTCGTTGTGAACCTCTAGCATGCTTGAGTAAAATATAGATTAGCTAGGGGATATAAATACAAATCCACAAGTGAGTAGGAGTTAACTTTTCATAGTGCTAAGATTAAATAAACTTCGACAGCATTTTAGGGTATTATAGAAAGGATAGGTTTACACTAATTTAGCATATTAATTTTCATGCTCTCTATCATAAAGGTATTTTTTACAGCCTTAAAAATAATTTTGAAGTTTATAATTTTAATAACCCATTCCACAGCATATTTTTGCAGGAGGAAAGGGGGAGGGGTCCCTCCCCAAAATTCCCAACGTAGGAAGCTTAAGGTGTAGTACGATCATGCCTATTTGATAGAGTATTAGCCGGAAAGGGATTTAGAATGAAGGTTTTAGTCATATGTGCCTTACATGTCTGGTGCAGTCCATCCACATTAACAAATGCTTAGGGGTAAATACAAAGTACATGTACCCTATTGTGTTTCTTGGCTTCAAAGGTAAATAGTATATACAAGATTTAATCAATTTTACATGGTCTTCGGAAGAGCTTGGATTAAAAAATAAAGTAGTACTTAGATAAGCTCATTTCTACAGAACTGGCAAGATACGTTACAAAATATCACAAAATATGTTCTGCACTTGACAGAGTTGGAATATGAACACTTAAAATTATTCTACAATACAGGAACAACTTAATCATCCTTAAGGGGGGGGGGGGGGGGGTAGAGAGTATAGGTGCTCATCTCATTCATCTTGTTTGTAATCTTTGCAGGAAAGTATATTACAAATTTTTCTTTCAAATTACCTAAAAATGAATAAGAAATAAAATTCAAATGAATAAACCAATAAATAAAAAAGGAGGGATAAATCTAGTTAAGACATATTTTCCACTTTATATTCTTACATTAGTCCAGTTAGTTCTTTCTTCCTGACTGAGTAAAATAGCTGGATATTAATAACAGAAATAGAGACCCAAAGCAATACAACTTCGAAAGATATAAAATCAGGGAAAAGGGGGGGGGTAAGGCACGGTAAATTTGAAGGGTAACCAGATTTATTTTAATGCAGCATAAATCTACAGTGGGTTGGATATGAGAGAGAGTGATGTTCACGACGGATGGGTTGCTGAGGGTTTTGAGTAGGCTAGGAGTCCATGGTGGGTGGTTAAATTGAAGTTGCCTACCCCCACCAGGTGGCGGTGGGCACCTACGGTGCCCATGTGGCGAAATCGTCACCTTCAATTTAACCATTGAACTGTTGATTTTGTTGACTTTTTGTGGTTGATGTTGATATAAGTGATGATTGATGTTGATATATGTGATGTTGACTTTGAAAATTATATCTTATATAATGTAAATCTAAAGCAAAATAATATAATTAAAAGACAATTTGTGTTGAAATGTGTCCGTAGCACGAATGAGGTCAACCCAGCGTGCTACTTTTCCCGTCAGGGAGGGCACAACTTATGTTGATGTTGGGGGTATGCCATTTTGCCGGCTGCCCCACTGTTGTGTAGACCACTGTGGACAATACCTGCCAACTCGAATAAAACATTAAACTTAAATACTTAGCATTTGTTTATTATATATAGGTCTTTGATAATACCGCATATTTGAGTTCATCTCATAATATGCGTCGTTATCTAAGCTCTATATATCCTTTGATTATATGTCATCATTCACCTCCTTTTTGTGAAAAATTAATAAATGAGATAAGCCGGAATTTATTTATCCATCCATACAGTGTCAGTACGTAGTTACTAGGTTTACGGGTTATCTCCCCTTTTCTATGCATCAATGAAAGTGAAAGGTGGGTGATGAAAGTATCCGATTTATTTTTCTGTATTATGAAATACCCTCCCACCTCAACCCTTGAGCTAGGTGTTAAGTATTACTCTTTCTCCTTTTGTTTGTTTAATTTACGTATACATTGTTTTTCATGGGTTAGGTATAGCCAATTTATTAAAGTTATGGAAATTTTATTGAGAATCTTTTTCTGCTGTGTGGTTTTGTTTTTGTCTTTTCAGGTATTAAGAGATTTCGTTGAAGGAGACTGACGGTGCTGATCAGGATTGCCCGCTATTTCCGTTTTCTAGGACCTTTGGAATGATCTCTGACCAAATACCATGCGTGACAGGTGTCAACTTGGCGATTTATCCATGATTTCAAGGAGCTCGGGGAAAGACATTAGACTATACTTCACAGTGGTCGTATTGGCGAAATCGTCACCTTCAATTTAACCATTGAACTGTTGATTTTGTTGACTTTTTGTGGTTGATGTTGATATAAGTGATGATTGATGTTGATATATGTGATGTTGACTTTGAAAATTATATCTTATATAATGTAAATCTAAAGCAAAATAATATAATTAAAAGACAATTTGTGTTGAAATGTGTCCGTAGCACGAATGAGGTCAACCCAGCGTGCTACTTTTCCCGTCAGGGAGGGCACAACTTATGTTGATGTTGGGGGTATGCCATTTTGCCGGCTGCCCCACTGTTGTGTAGACCACTGTGGACAATACCTGCCAACTCGAATAAAACATTAAACTTAAATACTTAGCATTTGTTTATTATATATAGGTCTTTGATAATTATATGTAATGTGAAGTTTAAAGGAAGAAAAAGTTAACAAAAAATTAATTAAATTTAACGAAATGAAAATTTATTCTTGAAAAATGACAAATCTTCAGAAATTTTGATTATTTAGAATTTATTAAAGATTACATATCAATGGAACATTTATTTATTTTGTTGTGGTATAACATGAACGTAAATAAAATACATATTGCAATTGAATTGGGATACCTACATAATCAAAATGAAAAAAACTATATAACTTTTACAATAAAACGTTTTGATACAGACAGTTTTTCAAAGTTTAAAATGGGTAAAGAATATAAAATATAAGTAAATAGTACAGTACTCAACTTTAAAAAAATATGTCATTTAATTTTATAAACTGCAAATTCAAACAATAGATGTCTCTGTATGGTTAATATAATGAAATAAACTCTTTTAAAATACATGTAGCTATAAAAACAAAATGCACTGCCCTATTTCCTTTTCCAAGAGAAATAATACCTAATGAATTTACTACTTTAAAAAAATAAAAATGAAATAAACAGTTCTAGAATATTAATAAATTTTATAATATAAGGAGAATTTACTTTAAAAAAATCTAATTCTCTCTGGATGATAAACTTTGAGATTAAAGGAAATCGACACAATATCCTAACTGTGTGATACCTGTTAACTACTTGTTTATAAAGAGCTTATCAACTTTTTATTCATTTTAACTTCTTTATTTAATCCACTTATAACTGTTAGCGACGTAGGGGTGCTATATAAAAATGAAAAACCATATAGAACATCTGCTTATAAAATCATAATACTTTAATCCATAATCTTAACATTTTAAACACTATTTTTTATTTTTCAAAAATATCGTTTGAAATTTTCAATTTTTAGATTTTCTACTTACTTCAGAAACAATCACCCGCATCTTAATATCTAGGGGTCCTTTTCTAAAACCTTCTTTATATCGATGGGGTTCCAATTTCCAAATCCTTTTAAAGTTAAAGTATATAAAGTTAAATTTATTTAAATGATGAATCAATATTAAAGAGGATGTTCATACAAAATTCAAGCTACCGGAAGATGTCAAAGAGGATTAAAATGAGGAGCAAATGATGCGAACTAATGTTTGCCGGAATGCTCTTTGATCGTCCAGATCTATCGTATCCTGTTGGGAGAAAATTTGAGGGAAAAAATCTATAAGATTTTCACTGCATTGGTCTCTTTGTTGAGACTGTTCGATGAACAGAAAATATAAGTTTTTAATAAACTCACTCAAATTAAGAAAATGTTAGCCTCGTTCTGGGCGCTGTGATTCAACCGGGAAAAATTTGTGGGTCTGCAAAGACCACCGAGAAATATCCGAGGCTTTCAACATTTAAAGTGAGAAAGGTGAGAGGATCGCAAGGTTATTGGAGAGAACAGAAAATTAGAACACCTGGCAGGTGAAAAACACACACATAGACATTTCATATATACATTAAAATGCCACCTCTTCTAATGTATTCTTGCTGCGAGTTATAAATGAAAACAAAGATAAAAAGAAAAAGAGATCTCGGTACTCCTTCCTTAATTTGTTCATAACATTTGCAAATATATCTTTTCAAGCAGAAAATTTTAATGTTTAATTTTTTTTCAAAATTTGGTGTAAAGAACTTATAGATTCTCTGATGTTGAGATTTAGATTCGTGCGTTGCATGTTACTCTCTTGAACCTAGAAGCAATATCCATTTTTAAAAATCTGATTAATACAGGGTGTGGAAGACTTTTTTAATCAAATATACAAATAGGAAATTTAATTCACACAATTCATAACAGCAGGCATGATGAAGTTACAATTAACAAAACTTACATCACCAAATTTTTTTAATAGGTTTCGCTTGCCAACATGTTTATTTTTCCGTGATAAATGAAGAATTCAACGGCAGTAGAAACGTTCGCCATTAAATTTGATTTAAAAGACTTTGAGAAAATAAATAATTCCAAGTTTAGAGAAGAAAAATGGCATCATTCATCAAAAACTGAGCTATGGAAAAAGGTAATTATATCCTCAAGGAAAAGGTTTGGATCAACTTATAATAGACACAGAGAAAATAAGATAACCAAAACTATTAACTTTGCAGAGTTCAAGAAATATGAGAAATATATTTTCACTCTATTCTAAAAAAAACAATATAGAATGAACAATTTGTAAAATGCATGTTCATGTGTTTTGAATAATTATAAGAGAGTTGATGGTCAGATGCGTATTGTATACTAGTTTCTTTTTGAATTCCCGTCACGTAAACATGCAACAGGTTGTTTCAAACATAAATTGAAACGCGATAACTTCAGAGTGTTAATATGACAAAGCTTTGAGATGCAGAAGTATTGTATAGCACATGTTGAATTTCAGTGAACTTTATAAAAGCTATGTATGCGAATGCCTTACATTTGACAGTGTTGATAAAAAAGGTAAAAACAACAAACGGCGATGATCTCAAAAATTCTATAAACAATAAAATTTGTGAAGAGGGCATCAAAACGACCTCTTCGAAATTCCATAGGATGGATCAGGTGCTTAGGAAGAGTAACCATCCCCTGTTGATAGATCACAGCCCTATGAATTGAATACTGTAAGTCGTTTAATATATTCCACGGTGTTAAAATTTCACGATATCTCAAAAAGTACTATTTGCGATGGTTTTAATTTCATGCTGCAAGAAATTAATTCAAAATTTAAACACTTTTAAGACTAATAATAAAATTCACGATGGGTTTAATTTCGCGGAAATTTAATAAATCGTGAACATAGCGAAATTAAAACCGTCGTGAATATTTCCCAATCTACAGTAAGTAGACGGGACATTCCGTAGGTATATTCATAATCTGATGTGCCTTTTATAATGACCATAGAATTTACGAAATCCTGACTTTAAACCAAGTTGTTGAAATTCTTGCAATATCAACTTTTGTGTGCGTACCCTACTTTAGATTTTAAAATTTATCGTATCAAGAGCTTGCTCTTAAGTAGCAAATAAGTTGAAAAACATAAAGATCATTTGCAGGATAAAGCGGAATATTACTACATGAATGATAAGAAAACTTGATGGAAGAGCTGAAGTCATCTCGATTGTCTTAAAATAAAGTTGTTAGTTGGTCTTTGTCGTCTATAGTCAGTTTAACACTCAAATATCAAACAGGAATGACAGACTCTTTAATGTCTATTATTTCATCTTCACTGGGATAGTCGAAGTATATATGGAAAAAATATTGTTAATTTCTAAAATGACCTCGGTATATCTAACTGTCGAGTTGAAGCAATGACCTCTCATGACTTTAATTTTTTTTTTTTTTTTTTTTTTTTTTACAATAAATACTGCTTCATAGAAAAAAAAACAGGTCGGCTAATTGATGTTCATCAGGATTCAACCAGTTTGTTGGAAGACTTCGTCTCCAAAGACTACATAAACGTTGTCAACTAGGAACTCCAGTATTTAGACATTCAACTGCGCTCCGTTATTAGCAGATCTATTTTTGTATTCATATGAAGCAGAATTTGTGTAAAATCTTATGTGTGAAAAGATGAAAACACTTGCTGTGGCCTTCATTACAACATCTAGATATATCGACGGCGTATTGTCAATTAACAATGGTAATTTCCATTCCTATGTCGATACGATATACCAGTATCCTGGTGAGCTTGAGAACTGACACAGCTGTTTCACATGTATTTGGATATTTTACTTGAAAAAGACGTGAACGGTAAACTAACACCCAAGGTCTATGATAAAAGTGATGACTTTAACTTTTCTATCGTCAACTTTCCTTACTTATGCAGCAATATTCCTTCATCACATGCATACGGACTTAACATATCTCAGTTGATTCGATACGCAAGAACATGCTCTACGTATGAACAATTTCTACAACGAGATTTAATTATTGACAAACAAGTTGATGAAACAAGAATTTCAGCAGGTTCATTCAAACTCATCATTTCGTAAGTTCTATGGCCGGTACAATGACTTTGTCAGCAAATATAATTTATCATTGAGTCAAACGCTGACTGACGTTTTTCACACTAATTGTTAGTCCTTTATTAATACATTGAATTGTATACATTATTTCCCGATCATGACAAGGAGCACATTGCGGGTGTGACCGGTCGGCCTGATCTTTTGGAGGTCCATGTTTACTCAGCTCCTATTTTGTATTGTTTTATGGACTTTGAAATTGAATACTGTTCGTTATCTCCGTATCCATCATTCAGAGTACTTTTTTGTTGAATCGGGGTTATTCTGACAAAGTAATTCTGTTGATGACCAATCACAGTAATTCTGTTGATGACCAATCACAAGATGTTAAATTTTTTTAGTTTCGTTATTGACGTAGTTGTCTACGATATCATGAAATCAAAGAATGTAAAGAAAACATCTGTAGTTCCTACGGCCGGAAATCAATATACTTGTAATTAAAGTATATGTTCGATTTTTTTTTTTTCATTCATAAGAACCCAAAAAGAAATTTTCAGTTATGCTTAGTGGTCAGCAAATCTATCCCAAAGCAACAAAATTCAATCTCCATACGATATTTACAGCAATGGAAAAGTGAGGGATATTTATCGTGCCAGTACCTACTTTGGCACAATGTCTCGGTTTTTACGGACCAATCCGAGAGAACTGTGTACAGTTGTCCCGTGAATGATTACTGATAACAAAACTGTATAATAAACATGTATAGTTTACGCAAGACACCAAAGTCACCACGAACAATTTATTGAATACTCAGTATTGCAATGGGTCATTGGTTGTTAACAAAATAAAGTAAATTAAAAATTTTTTTTTTGAAAATGTATAATTGAACTTGATTCAAGGTCTGCACTCATTATTAACTTTTAGGGTTGTACATTTATTAAGTCATTGCATTTTCAATTCGAGTGGGCAAAAGTCTCCAAATGTCTTCTTCATATTTATCTAATCAAATGACAAAATACATTTACCTTAAGTTTCAAAACTTCGTACAGTATGATAATCTGTATGGGTTCGGCAAATACTGAACCATTCGTAATGAAACAAATATTATTATATATTATTATCATCTCTTTATTCAATATAAAAATTAGTATTTTCTAAAGTCTCTACTACTGACGTTCTTTAATGAAATAAAAGTTTAGATATAAAGTTCGCATAATATCAAAAGTTCAAGTATTCTGAGTGTATATCCGATATTTGCCGATATCTCATACAATAATGCTCACTCCGCCAAGCTCACTCGTCCATGATCCCACCTCTGAAGTTTTAGATGTTCTTGTTTTGAAAGGACTTATGAGCTGGGTTACTATTCGTTAGCTCCATATTTCATACAAACCATGTATTATTGTACATGTGTCGTTTAGAAATTTTATTGTACATATGAAGTAAGCCATTTGGAAAAATTCAACATGACTTATATATCTCATTTATCCAATACACTGGTACATTTTACATATCAGAAAAGCCTCGATCTGTTGTCTGTCCAAGTCAGTGGTTGCTTTTTGAAGATAAAATACTCTTGTGGTTACTTGCAGGGCTATTCTCGCAGAATAATGCTTAGTTAAACATTTTATGGACATACATTGAGTAGTTGCTCGGAAAAGGGTCGTAACGGTTGCGTTTTATGGCTTTCGGTTGTCACCCAGTTACAAAACTTCCTCATAGAAAACTCGATCCCTTTTCATCTGACATATTTTCTTTTATGCTTATAAATCATTTATTTATCTATTATCAGAACCGTACTAGTGACCCATTTCTTACAGCCCTGCTCATCAAAAAATAAAAGGTTACTGAGGCCACAATGGACGAACTTCACATCGCGTCAATCTTCATCTGAAAGCTAAAAAAGAGAGATTATGAAAATGTTGCTAAATGGCCTGGAAACTGGATGTTTTACATATTAAAAACCAATGATCCTTGGGGGCAATCCGCAGGAAAATGAAACAAAATTAAATCAATTGAGGATTATATTTCCCCGGCCTCGGACTCCGGCCTTTAATCACGACTTCAGCGTCGGAGTAATCCCTTTCTAGTTGAGGCTTTCTGGAGCGTCATATGCATGTAATACGGTCTAACTGATTAATAAAAATGTAAAGTTAATGCTACAAATGCAACATCAATACGGTCTGTGGCCACCAGAAGCAGAGGGTTGCCCGCTGGAGGCCATGATCAAACAACGATATAATGAAAGTTTCAAACGAACTTGAAGGGTCCATGAAAGCAGGCTTCTTTTTTTTAGATGGCTTGGTGTTTTTATAATGCATCTCCTGTATTAGATCTTCGTGGCAGTTGTGGATTTTATATAAATCGGTACACAACTTGAAAAAAAAATTGGAATCTTCTACAGTGATTTTTTTTTCGTGTTAATGATTATTAATTCCTGGTAAAAGAGAAGTCAGAAAAATAATATTTACGAATACATTTAATTCTTTTTTTTTTAAATAACCATTTTCTTAGGCGATCAATTAAAAAAAAAGATTTTCCCCTTCCTTTCATTTGAATCGCATCAAATAGGATTATGTTTAAATAGAATCTATTAAACAATATGAAACAAATCCCAATTAACTTTCATATTAATTTGATATAGTCGAATTATTTACAAAATGTATTTGTGTTTGCAAGATTTGCATATAAAAGTATTTTAAACAAAAGTAGAGGTATTGTGAGCAATGAACTCACTATATAAATGATACCCCTGCCACCCATATGAATATAATAACAGTGTCAATGTTTGCTATGGGAGACCCAAAATATGCGTCAGATCAAAAAGTTAAATAGGGGTACACAATGGCAATATGTTAAAAAGATTCTGTGAAAGTCTCGGTCATCAAATTTCATTCAGTGGTATGAGAGGAGAAATTGCGAAGAAAAAATACATTTTCAGAGCTATTTAATTTAGTCCTTTACTGTAGTTCATTCCTCTTGTTCTGAAAATCAACAGCTTAAAAATTGAATATTCCCACTAGAGGAAGATTTTTTTTAATTAGCGCACGTGATCGGAAGTTCGTGTATTTGAATGACGCAATGCAACTGAAAAATATGCAACTGTTCCTTTGCCAAGCGCTAGGCACTAGACGTATAAAGTTGTGGGTCCTTCGGGTGAGACCTGAAAACCGAGGTTTTATGAAGAAACCTCACTACATAATGGCCTGGGTGCCGAGAAAAGGTATAAGTTTCAAGTCCTTCACTGGTACATGGTAAAGTTTCTTTATGAGTGAAAAATTCTCGAACGGGGCGTAAAACAAAGTACAATCAATCATTCAATTAAAGTAATGTCTACTAACCCAATTTACTTGAAACCTTAAAAAGGTGTCTGCCATGAGTTGGTGTGGAAGTAGTAACAGAATATGTTAGGAATAAACTAAATGAAAAGTTACCTTCTGTGATGACAATTCATATAGCGGAGAGATTGTACAACTCTCGAATCTTGCACAGTTTTTGTTCAGCAAAAAAGATGTACATATATTGTAGCAGTGATTATATAGATCTGAAGCCCTCTGCTTGTCAAGTTCATCCCAATTTTTATATACCAGTGAGCTAGAGACCTTGCAAATGTATTTAAAACATTTACGTTTTTTGCTTCTATACTCGCACTACAACTTTCTTATATATCCTATTTCGTGTTGTAAAGCTTACTCTCGTTTTCCTTTAGTTTCCTTTCTTGTCGCGGTAAAGTAAATGTAACTTTATACGATTTTCAGCAAAAACAGTCGATTGAAAATCGAACCCCATCCAACTTACAGACTAAGATCACTAAGCTCACTAAATGATTATAACTATAATGCCAAAAAAGTCCATGTTTTGCTCTGGGAGATCCGAAATAAGTGACAGCTCAAAAAGTAAGGTCATAATGGCATTATGTAATCAAGAATCCGTGAAAGTATCAACAAATTTTATTCAGTTGTATATGGGGAGTTATGGTACCTTTCAATGCATGTATTATAGAAAGAATGGCAATGTCCATGTTTGCTATGAAAGGAAACCGGAAATATGTGTCCGATCATACAATAAAACAGGAGATACACAATAATGGCACTATTTAACAAAGATTCTAGACCCGTGAAAGTTATTAAATTTCATTAAATGGTATAAGAAGAGTTGTGGATAAGAGATGGGTACCCCAAAGCGTAACAGACGGACGTGCAGACGGTCGAACATCCCGATCATTATACATGTTTACCCTCCCCTTTTCAAGCGGAGGTATAAAATCATTGGCTTGAAAATGGTATATAAAAAACCCACTTTGCTACCGCACCTTTAGTTTTAAACAGTTTCCAAATAAATATCGAAAAATCTTAATATATCGATCGATCTGGCATGATCATTTTTTGTAATATTTTGTTTGAAAATATTTCGTCCTTTGAAAAAAATAATTTTAACTTTCTAAATGGTAAGTAATTATTTCAAACTTCCTGTCAAACTTTTGAAAGTTATTTTTATTTACACGAATGATCATGGTCATGAAGGCAAAACGACCTAGTGGGGAAAAAAATAAACAGTTAGTATCTGTTTCTGTCAATAAATGTTTGATAAGAAAAAAAAACCATCTTCAATATCTGTCGGCAAAACTTCATCCAAGCAAGTAATATTAATAACGATTCGATGACCGTAAATGGTGTTGCATGATTCATTAAACGATTCTGCATAATAAAGTCAGCTTAGCCTTTGAGAGTCCGATTTGAAAAAGAATATCAAATATAATATTCAAAATAGAGCATGTATTTTTCCTCTCTGCATAATATTTCTCTGCAACAGAGAAAAGAAGAAGAAGTTGTATCTTTTGTTCAAACACGTAAGGATATTCGACCAACGCGTTTGAAGGTATTATGGCGTACGATGTTTCGAACTTTGGTCAAACCGTCTGCTCTTTCGGTCCGATGAACGGGTTACGAATCGAAAAGCAAAGAACTACTAAGTTTCTTAAGCATGTAGTTGGAGGTGCCAAAAGCAGCTGACTGGGAAAAATCCTTTCAGTCGTGAAAAATTTATGTAATTGTTTCAACAGATGGACGCTAGATTTGTGGCGCGAAAAGGAGAAGCTTTTTGTCACTTTCTGGCTTGTTGAATTTATTGTAGATATATCTATTCCCTCATGAGCTTATTATTTACATAACAGTGGAAAATTGAATTATTCTACTACATTTTGTAAATTGGTTCGACTGTCTCACTACATATGTTCATATCGCTTGGTTGATTCAAGTAAACGACAGCTGAGAAAGACTAATATGCAATATATCTGTAAAATCAAAACTGTTTATTGAACACTGTATTTTCGCTTGGTTGCTTGTTATCCAATGAAATTTGAAAACTCACGTGACGTGAGTCTATGAGAAGTGTTCGAATAGCACTTCTAGCCCGTCTTCTGAAGAATACAAGTGTAATTATATGCAATTTGTTTATCATATATATATTTTTTAGTAAATATTATAGGGCAAAAGGTTTCCAGAGGTTTTTCTACTTTGAAAAAGTCAAAAGTTTTTTATCTCTGGTTTTCATCCTGGCCATCCATGTTTTGTGTAGATCTATAACACACTAAATAAGAGGTTTTTTCATTTATACATTTGTATTAAAAAGAAGTTATATGATGTTTGTTACATGTATATTGTGTTTAAATGTATGTATTATAATAAATTTCCGGCTCCCCGATATGCTTCCTGGGCTAGTCGGCAAATGTATATTTGCTTCCTTCTTTTTGTAAGAATAGAAAAGACCTAGAATTAATTTGTTTGCCTGATAAATCAAAAAATAAATATGATTAAAAATGAAAATTATACACGTATAATATTGACATAACTGGTATTTTATTGAAAACTGTTTGTTGATGCTGCATGTTTGCAAGATACTAGTAGTTACTTCCGTTGCAAGCCTACAAGGAACCGCTCTTAATGACGTCGTATCACCTTGACCTTTGAAAGCGTATTGTAATAATTCTTGGTGTATATTCCTGGAACTAAAGGAAAAAATGATTTAATCAGGATTTATTTACAGTTTGTTTGATAAATAATTAGTATTCGGACTTTGCACTTTTCGTGTTTAGCGCTAAAAAATAGAGACTGTGGCATGCTTTGTTTTTTCTTAGTCACAGTTCCTCGTCTAAATAAGACATGCAGCTGCACGTAATTTTTTTTTTTTCAAAATGAACGAAATCGAAAAGGATGTCGTGTTCTATCGGTAACTGAGCATCATTTTGATTGGGCAGAAAATGTTTTGAAGAGTGAACTTCCTTGAACATTTTGAGAAAAAAATGTCAAAATTAATACGAATATCCTTTTTCTAAAGAGAGGGGTGGGAATTGGATTCGCAGAAGATTCCTACATACATTAGGCATTGGAATTCCCAAGAAATGTGTTGATCATATTTTGTAAATTTTCTTATAGCTATTATAAAAAAAATAACCGACCTATCTTTTGCTACATGGACATGCTGTATAACTTTTTTTTAATAATTGAAAAATAACTTCTCTCATGAAACTATTAAAGAAACAAATTTTGAACAACATCCACAGTGTGTAAAAATCTAACATGAAACATCTAAACCATCAAAGGACACAAAAAATACGTTAAGAGTTGAAACGTATCAGCGTCTTACGGTGCACGCAGAACCAAGATCCTTGACAGTTACATTGTGTTACATGGTGTACTTTACTTGGAACGTGAAGGACATGTCATTTTTAACAAGGTTTCCCTCTCAAACCACTATTGTTTTTGAAAATCAGAATTGCTATGATCTATGTTTACACAGAAAAATTCTGTTGTTTTGTTAGTGAGTTCATCACAAATCTTGTAGTACAATCACTCGCGTTTAAATTTAGTCGTAGAAAAGTTAGGCTCATACAGGTGTTGAACAGATGGTGAAAAACAAGGAACTTTATCGAAAGATAAATTAACAACCTGACCAAATTTACTGTAATTGGATAATTCTAATTCATTATGTTTTATACCTAGTGAATGAAAACCCCAAATAAATTATTTTCTGTAAAGACGTGGTGTATGAATAATTTCTGTTTTTAATTTAATATACCATTCCAATTTTTGTCGGGGGTGGGAGTGGGGGCTTTGTTTGGGTTCACAGACAAACTGATTTTTGGGAACCTAACAACAGAGCTAAATGATAAACGTGATGACTTCAACTTTTCAACCGTCAACTTCCCTTACCTATAAAGCAATTTATACCCATATTATGGGGTTTTCTCTCAGTTGATTCGATACGCAAGAGCATGTTCCACTTGCAATTTCTAATGCTAGGTAAGTTAGTGACAAATATACCGGGTATTGATGAAACAAGAATATCAACAGTCATCATTTCGCAAGTTCTATGGTCGATACAACGGCAATGTCAGCAAATACAATCTATCATTATGTCAAATAATGCTGCATGAGGAACATTTGCATATACGTATTGTTGGGCCATTATTTACACACTGACTTGTCTACATTTTCCCGTTATTTCGGAATTCCCGATCTAGACAAAGAGCAAACAGATATAGCGTGACAGAAGTAGGATGCATGCTTACTCCTCCATTGCACCTAATCCCATCCCTGATACTTTATATGTCTGTGTTGGTCCTGCTCCTGATTTGTATTGTTCGAATTGACTTTGTGGTTTGATTTCTGTTTGTTATTGTTATCTCCATATTTCACTCACAGGTACTTGTGGAAGTACCCCCCCCCCCCCCCCCCCGATAAAATTGGAATATTTTTCAAAAATTATATTTATTACACTTATTCATCATGTGTACAATATTGAAAAATCTCAAAACCCCAAAACAATTGGACAAAAAAATCATATACATTATAAGGGAGAAATCTTTCTCTTCTCTCTCTCTCCTCTTCTTCTTCTTCTTCTTCTTCTTTCTGACACAGTGTATACATGTATAAGTGATATATACATGTAAAAGAAATATGAAGGTAACGAGCAGTAACAAGCCCCAAAATCCATAGGAACAATACAAATTGAGAATATAGCAAAACATTTATATTAACATTGTTTGAAACATGAGATGTTGGCTTAGGTGTCATGGATGAATTATCATCCCCTATTGATCCAGGTCACACGCATCATGTGCTCCTTGTCATTCATCGGGAAAACTGGAAAAAAAAATAATGGCCTAACAATTTTAATTTTAACGAGGCCGTGTTCAATTCGAGTGCGCATGACTTAGCGCAACTTTTTAATTTCGTGTAGTCGTATATGCAACAGTACACCTTTCCCAAATATTGTAATTTTAATACAAAATTAACATTATCTGTAACACCTACTGGTCCGAAAATGTGCTTTTACGACAATAATGAGGAAAAACGCTGAAATGGCTGTAACGACGTCACTGTTTTCTGATTTTGTAAGCGATGCATGACGCTGAAGGAAGACACACAACTAGCTTTTATGTTCAAGACGTCCATGGATATTATACTAAAAACTGTTAACAGAACATCAAAAGAAACATTATAGCAATCTAAACATTCTAATTCTTTTACCAAAATAATGCAACTGCACAGATAATTTATCTGGATCGATATATATTTATACCGCAAATGGAAATTTTAGAGGTATTGGGTATTGAAAAATAAACTTTGTAAATAATTCCTAGTCCAAACTAGATGGTCAACTTTTTTTGAAATTTCACACTTTGGAGACTTTTTATAATAACTTTCATATACTTGACTGAAAAAAGAAATCTCTGGGGCAGAAATACAAAAAGATATGGGGGAAATGTGATACTGTATACAGGGAATTTTTCGCCCCCGATTTATTTTCGCCCCTTTCGCCCTACCCTCATTTGGGCGAATTTAAAACGGGGCGAATTCAAAGAATACAGTATAATTTCTTAAACAAAACTATGACTGGGCGAATTTAAAACGGGACAAAATTGTTTGCAAGTGTGAAAGGGCGAAAATAAGACGGGGCGAAAATAACCCTGTATACAGTAATTTGGCGCTTTTCCAAATAATTTCCATAGGGTCCAATAGTAAGATTTGACAACTTTTGAGATGGCTCCCTAAGAAATCGGGATGGTAAAAATTCGATTTTTTAATCTTAAAACAATTAATATAACAGTAAAAATTAATTCGAGAAAATTTATCAAAATCTCTAGGGTAGAAATAATTAAACTCGGCCTCGTTAAATATCAGTTCACCTTAACAATTGATTGTATTTGTTAACAATATAATTGCACATGTATCGACCATAGATTTTGTGAAATGTTGACTTTTAATGAGACTATTAATGATTATCCTTGTTTCATCAACACATTTGTGAATTGAATTTTTTCGTAGGTAGAGAATACTCTTGCGTATCGCCTTAACCGGGAGACTTGCAGATGAGTATAATTATGGTTTTTGCTACATGAATAAGGGGAGCTATGAGGATAGAAATGTTGGTGTTCTAGTCAAGATTCTGAAAAATTAGAAAAATTACAACTTGCAGCGGCAAGAATAGTCACTGGTTTAACTTCATTAGCATCGCGAGATTCTCTCTATTTTTAAACTGGCTCACCAGGGAACCACTTGCTGTAAGACGAATGTCCAAAGTAAGAACAAATATGTATAAAATATATTATAACATGGTACCCGGGTATCTGAAAGAAATATTTCCAAATATTCGATCACACCAATCAAATTACGTCACAAGACAGTCACAAAATTATTGCATCCCTAAGTGTAGATTAAATATATATAAATCATCATTTGTTCCAATGGCAATAAGGGAGTGAAACTCTTTGTCTCTTGAAACAAGACAATCTACTACTATAGGTTCCTTCAAAAATTGTGTAAACTCTCAGAGAACACCTACCCCGTCCTTTTTTACTTTTGGTGATCGTTACTTGAGTGTAATTCATACTAGATTAAGACACAATTGTGTTCTAAATAAAGACTTATTTAGGTGTAATATGATTGACAGTCGATTATGCACTTGTGGAAAAACAGAAGACGCATATCATTTCTTTTTCTCTTGTGCGAAATACACTGCCCCAAGAAACGACCTGTTCAATGCTATTTTTAGAATGATTAACTTACGTATTGTAGTCACTCATGTTCTGTTATGGGGAGATAATTCGATTAGTATTTCTGAAAATGAAAGTTTATTTTCCAAGACTCATTTTAGAGATCTGGTCGTTTTTGAAAGTATTTTGATTCGTTTGTACATACTACATCAATTTAAATTCTGTAAATGCATTACCTATGTTAAAAATCTTATTGACCTTTGGTTCCAGTGTAAATTAATATTTGAACAATACTTTGTGTAATTAATTGTTATAAAGGCGAGGACGTTCTAAGTATTAAGTACTTGTGTCCAATCCTTTTGTTGTAACATCTTAACAATAAAATATGTTCAAACCAGAAATGTTGGTCATCATTTTTATCATTAAGTTTTGTTCCTGGTTCTAATAATGTCTTTTCCTGCAAAATATCCAAATATGAAACAAATTTATCAGGTTCTATGGTGTGTTTTTTTTAATTTCAAATTCAAGGTGATATTTCACTGAAAAAAAAATAACTAGTTGAGGTCACTAAGAAGATTAGTAAATTCACTGTCCATACAATCACTACAGTAACCTTAAAAGTAGTTTTACTAGGTATTGGACATGGGTAGATTTACTAGATAACATTAAAAATTTTAGTAAATGCAGATTTTATACTCGGTAAGTAACTTTGTATAGCTTAGTAGGTATCTTTAACTTAGTATTTCTCTCAGTGATCGAATCAACGTGGAAAACATGCATGTTTATGAATGAAAACTGGAAAATGAATGCTTTTGATTAATAAAATGTCATCGATTTATCCTAATGTTTTAAAAATTGAAGGTGGGCAAAAGATTTTTTCTTCTCGTGTAGAAATTTTAGAAGTAGTTGTCCATTAGAAATTTAAGCATTTATTTTAAGATAAATATTATCTTGTACTCGGGAATACTTGCATTCACAATTAAGAATGTTTTTAACACAATAGTTTTGCAAGTAATGTCATTGGGGTACCTTGAACTAGTAATGGTTGGATGTTCAACTTCATGTCTTTAATTCTTGAAAATGTTAAATTGTGATTATAGAACTAATAGAATTAATGTCTTCATATATTTTTGAAATATTAAGAATTAAAGTCAAACTGTGGACTCGTAAAATTGAAAATGATTTTCAAATTTCATGAAAATCTACTTAGAAAAGAAAACTCTGAATGATAAAAGATAATGATCCAATATGCGAATAAGAAATTCAGTTTAATTGACTGAAACAGATAGATTGCTTTTATTTTTTTTTCTTTCTGACAGTTATAAATATTTTCACAATTAAGCTTATTCATTAAATAATTTGAAAAAATACCGAGGATATCGGTCAAAATGCATTTAGTTTAAACAAGATAGAACGTGTTCTTGTAATTACTTTCTTTCAGCTGTCATATAGTTTTCGTTATTGTCCAACTAACTCAGTTGTAATGCAATTTAATTTAGTTCAATGAAATATTATCCAGTAAGAGAAGTCTAGAGACAGAATAATTATTAAGCTATGCCTCTTTTTGATGATTTTAAAATCACATGATTATTTTAGCTTTGAAATGCGTGTATATAGTTTTAAAATTATTTTATATAGTTTTCAAAAAAAAAGGGAATTTACAACGTTCTCTCAGAAACAGGTGACCGTCGTCGATAATTCTTCCGATAAGAGATGAATTAATTAGTCTCCCCCAAAATCTCCGCAATTAACATAGAATATACAAAATGTATACAAGATATATACACATCGCCAAGCTCCTCGATATGTACAATGTACTACTCGTGTCTCTTTCACTGCGAGATATCAAACATCTTCAATCATGGACCAGAGACTACCATGCCATGATGATGGGAAGTCCCCGGTTCGACCCCGTGTCTGCAAACATTTCTTTTTTTTTTCTCAGATTCACTCTCTCAACAAAAATTATTCGAAAATGCATTAATGTGCAAGACATTTAGCGTTGTACTTGAATTGGCGGAAGTTTCACTCCGCGCAAAAAGAATACACTGCCAAATGTAATTAATATACATTTATTCAGTACAGTAAAAAGTTAACATCGTTGAGAAAACCAGAGCAAAACTTTGATGGGTTTAGTCTATCTTGTTACGTCTTCAATTTTTATAGTTTTTACGCTTAGAAGACGTGAAGACGTATGCAAATTAAATATTGACAGAGATTTGTTTATTTTCTGTTTCAAATATTACAAGACAATTAATAAATATATAAGCTACATCCAGATCTGAATTTGAAATTGATTTTACTTTTTAATGATCATCTGTCTCATATATTACAAAATGAGATGCTCACATTTATTCCAATTCCAAAATTGGGGAAAAGACGAAAACAATCCTATAAAAACCATTTTCATTCAGAAACGTTCATAGCTGCTGTAAAAAGGGTATAAATCTTAAAATATACATGTAACGTATGCCTATAGATCTACATTGTACCATTTTAAACACCCGAACATAACAGTTACAGTTACATGTAACTAAACTCGATGCCGAAACTGACATTGTAAGTAGATTTACAGGAATTAACAGTAATATTTTGATCATAGCTATGATGACGGAAGATTAGACCCAGAATCATTTTTCGTTTGCACTAAAACTGCAACAAAAAATCGAAATCTGTCGAACTGCTGTAAAAAGAGCGATAAGCCATTATGAGGACTGAATTTCAATCGGGTTCATTGTTCATTAAATTATGTACATAAACAAGACCGACAGTCACAGTCGGTAGCATTTCTGCTGTCCGCTAGGGGAAGTTAACGAACGATAACTGGAAATCAGCGGAAGTGCTGGTCCTGTGTTTACCCGTGCATTTACAGACACACACCACTACGGTGTTCTTGTTTCCTATGATAGGATATTATCTGGTAGGTGACATTGTCTTTATAAGTAAAATTTAATTTCTTCAGGTATATGGTGTGATTACTCTATTATGTTTTTACAGTACAGTTCATTAAATTAAATGTAAATTATTTTTTTTCTAAAGACGTCTAACATGTTGGGCTCAAGAAAATATTATTTACATATGTTTTTCTACTTAACCTATCTCAACCTATGGATTTTTAAGTGGGGAAATGTTTACAAAAGTTATATGAAAAATCACAAGTTATATAAATGAAGCGCTATTAGGTAAAGATTTTTTTGAAATATAGAAGTGGTATTTTGTGCTGCAAAATTACCTCCCTTTCCAATCAGCTGTTTATTGTTTATTTCAATATTAGGCCTATATCACATGAAGTATATATAGGAACATTTTACAATACATATTTTATGTAATAATTTGTGATTGTATTCAGACTAGACCAACAAATTAATTATCTTCCATACATTCATTCTTTCTTCATTTCCTCCCATTGCAGAATTTATTCATTCAAGTACAAACAAACACACTTGGCCTTACTATATCCCTTCCCACTCCAATGCAAGGGTGTTAAAAATTAGTAATAAAAATGAGAATCTGTGTCAATTGAAACTATGTCAAATCTTTAGGTATAAAACCTTAACAATATTTTCTGTATTTTTGTAATCGTCCAAAATAGTTATCAAAATGTGTATCATTCACTTTTTTAATTAATTCAGCCAGTTGCCTGTACTTTAAAGATATTAATATTGCACAGGAAAATACAAATTTTCAATTTTTAATAAGTAGGATTTTTATATATTTTAAAATCTCAAACTTTTGCATAAAAAGATTTTTCTTTTGCCAGATGTAACATCAAATGTCTTCTTTTATGATTTGCATTTTTTTAAAATTGTAAATTACAATTTATTACAATGTTTTTATACAAAAGTTTTTGTGAGGAGAATCAGTCAGCGCAGGATTTTCCGCACTATACTGATACTAATTGTTTGCATCAACTTTTGTATTATTACATGTATCTCAGTCTTTTTCACAAAAACAAGCCTAGCTCATAAGAAACATAAATTTTAGCTCTTTCCTATTTGATGTTGCACTTTATATATAGCTATCATTCATTGATATTTAGCACTGATGGAGGAGAAACATTTTATAAAGATAAAAACATTGATTTGAGCCATTTAAATGCACCTTTAGTCTATATCATTTGTCTTCAATTCTTAGAATCTGCCTAATTTCTTACAATACATTGACTTTACCTACAAAGTGATGGAAGCTTAATTTGGACTGTGTTGGTAAATTGTTGTAAACAAAATCAGTCAGCGTGGGTTTTTCCGCACTATACTAAATCTTATTTTTTGCATAAACCTCACATTTTTTCTTGTACCATATCCTACAAAAGTAGGTCCACATAAATAAACAGTTTGCAGCTCTCCCTAAAAGCTGATGCAATTCAAGAAAATATATTTTTTTATATTCACAACTCAAATGAAAGGATTTACAAATGTTAGAAGCTTCATTATAACTTTTCCACAATCTTAAAAAGTCTTAAACAGCTGGGAAACTAGCTTTCATTTACCTCAAATAACTAGTATTTTTATTATTATAGACTCTCTTTAAGTTCTCCCTTTCTTATAAGTAAGTGTCAGTAAGTGCTGGCTTTTATGCAGCATACTGATTTAAATATTTGTAACAGTTGCTTTGATTTAAAAAATTTAGTTCAATTGATATGTACAGTGTTAAAAGTCCTTTAAGGCAAACAAAATATCAGAATCCCATGTGATATAATTTTTACCTGTACATAATTACGTATGTTGCAATTGTGAAATTCACCTCTCTGTTGAAGGGATTTGCACATTTCTGCATGAAATGCTATATGGAATCTACACTTCAATTCATACTGGATTATAACAACATGGACCTAAAGTCATTAACAATACACTTCATGCTGGGTATAGACATAAAATATCTTTTTTTTTAACATTAATTACTGTGGAATTACACTTTCTACTGGATTGAAAACATGGAATATCTCCCATTATCATCAACTGACTCCTTCAACTTGCATATTTATTGTATAACACAGTGACACTATTTTTGGACTCACAAGTCTACACCATCTTCATCTTGGATTATTATTTTTCGGATTATTATAAAAATGACTTCTACAAGTTTTCCTCATCAGGGAAAACAAACTACCTCTGAAACAGAATTATGACATCAACCTTCAAGAGTCAGTATATACAGTGTACTTGATGGAAATAAAGAAACAGACTATAGATAGAGTTATCCTTCCTAATGGTAATGTTTTTTTTTACTTTATATTGGATTACCTCCCGTAGAAAATGGTAGGTCACAGCTTCTACTTTTGACGAGGTAGGGTGTGCATGTGGTTATTTTAATTTCTACAAAACAACCAATAAAATGTCGTTTCATATTTACTTCTAAATGCAGAAAGGAAAGTAAAAATGAACATTTGATCTTTCAATTCTTCAATTTATTTTTTAGGGAGAATTGCTACAGTCGGATTTTTTGTCACTTTCTTCTTTTATTAGCGAAACAACATGGTTGTAGGCCTATACATTGCATATTTACGGGTTATCATCCATTACTAAGCCATTAATTTTGCCAGGGAGTGAGCTTCACCGAGGTCACCGTTACGGAGGTAAGAAATCAAGGAAATTTTACGTTTTAGAATAGGTAACTGTTTACCATGTAATAATAATAAACAATATCACCAATGTTCATGATTATTTTTTTTTTTAGGCCCATGAGGAATCCACAGTGAAAGAGCTCTAATATCTTCCATAAAATTGACTTAAACAAGTGTCATGAGTATGGAGGAATCTGGTCAGAATGTCAAAGATGTGAAGACCTCTCCAAGACATGAACTGATTTTCCAAGATATAACAGTATCCATGGGAGAGAAGATCATTCTTGACAATGTATGTGGTGTGGCACAGTCAGGGAAACCGCTTTCTATTATGGGACCCAGTGGTGTGTTAATATTCTATTCATAGAAAAATAAAGTTTTAGGATGATCGATAGGGCCTAACTGTGGCTTAAAGACTGTTGAAGATCCATGAGTAAACAGAAAAATTTAAGATGTTAAAAAAAAATATTCATCAATTAATTTATTAAACATGCACCGTATAATTTTATGTACGTTTTATTTCTCTGTAAATATAGGTGCTGGGAAAACAACCTTACTGAACACCTTAGCTGGAAGAACACCTCTTACTTCTGGGACAATAACTCTAGATCAAGAGCATATTGGAAAACAACACAAGAGAAAAATTTGCTATGTTCTTCAACAAGATATTTTCTTCCCAAACTTGACCTTAAGAGAGACCTTAAAAGTGAGTTTTAATAAATCTTGTTTTTTCTTGTCTGTATCTGTATACATTTTGCATTTGATTTTATTTATATAAATCATTAAAAAAGCAGTATTTTTAATATTTTTACTTTCTTACCTGTATTCCTGGCTATGTTCGGGTACCTGATCATGTCTTTCCTTTAATTGTTCTTATTTTATTTTTAAAATTGTTGTTTTTAATCATACTTGATGCAAATCTTGGCTTAGGCAGATTTTCCATATTTGTTTCCACAGTTTGCAGCCATGATAAGAATCTCAGATAAAGTCAGCTATGAAGATAAAATGAACCAGTTGGATGACGTTGTGGAAGCCCTTAGTCTGAAGAATTGTCTTGACACAAGTGAGATCGCATTAGATTTTTAATAACTGTTAGAAGTTCATAAGTACTGTAAATTTCTATTCAAAGAGATGTTGGGTTAAGTGCTCCCTACATGTCATTTTGCTCTGCAAGTGACTTAAACATGTTAAACAATAAAATGCTTTCTTCGGTTGTTAGTACAGGAATGAATGTCGCAGCTGTTGCAGAAAAAATACATAACCTGTGTAAGCGGGTTATGTAAATTGTTTCTGCAATAGCTGCAACATTCATCCCATACTAACAACCAAAGAAAGACATTTTATTGTTTATATTTATATCTGTTTAAATAATCATTTAAGTAGGATTAAAAAGATTAATTATTGTATTATTGATACATTTGTCTTGGAACATTTCATTGATGGAACAGCCACTGATCAATAAATCTGTACAGATGATATGCCTAGTGTTGTTCATGCATTGATTAACAGCAATGAGTTTTCTTAAGAGATAAAGGAGAAAATATTCAGTGGATGTAAATATTTAATAATACATGTACAGTCAAATATTGTTATCTTAAACTTTTTTAGACCATGCTTAAAAAAGAAACTCTGAGTTATGGTTATCAGGAATCTCGAGATAAGATTAAAATATAGAAAAAGTGGTTGAAACTTCCAGCACACTTAAACTTCAAAAGTAAGCATGGTATTTGAGATATCAGGGTAAGAAATACCAAAGTTAGTTACACTGTATGTTAATTAACATTGTAGTGGTTGGAGGAGACATGATGCCAGGACTGTCTGGTGGGGAGAGGAAGAGAGCCAACATTGCCTGTGAAATCCTGCCTGACCCCTCCATAATACTGTTAGATGTATGTATACTGTATAGAATTGTAATACTTGTATAGAGTGTGTATCAATGAAATCCTGGTTGATCCCTTCATAATACTTCTAGATGTATGTACAGTATCTGAGTATAGAATTTGAAGAAAAAAACTTATATAGAGTGTGAGGCAGTGAAATCCTGACCGTTCCCTTCACAATACTATACTGCTACATCATAGATGTATGTACTCTGAAGAATTATAATAGTTGTATAGTGTTTGCCTTTGAAATTCTGACTGTTTTATGCATTATTCTGCCTGACTTATTCTCCATAGAATTGTAATTACTTATGAATATAGAAAGTTTAACACATAATTATGGACAAGTGCACACAGGTGTTGCAATGTCTCAAAAAGCACAAATGAAGATATTCCTTACTCTGCATAAATTTGTCATATTTCTTTCTTACATTCAAATGCCACAAACATTGTTATGATATTTGATATCAGTGATTTTAAAAATGTAGTAAATGATATTAAAGTAACAGATTAACATACATGTATAAATTTTAGGAACCTCTTACTGGACTTGATGCCAGCACTGCATATAATCTGGTGAAAATGCTACAGACTTATGCCTCTTCACATAACAAAGTCATCATAGCAACAGTTCATCAACCCTCCTCCAAACTCTTCTTCTCCTTTGATAGCCTCCTTTTGATGTGTGAGGGTCAGGTAGGTCAAAGGTCAAAGGAATATGAATATTGAAATTGAAAAACATGTAAAACCGTCAAATCTTAAAATTAAAAAAATATGTATTTATACTTTATTCAGTCATTGTCAGGTAATAAATATAAATATATTTGGAGAATGTCCAAAGACTTGCAAATTTTCAGCAAAGAATTTTTAAAAATATTTTTATGGAAGTAAAAATCATTATTTAAACTTTTAATGTTTTTTTTTAATAGAATGCATACTATGGTAGCACAGATAAAATGGTTGACTACTTTGAAAACATTGGTGTTGAGATTGCAGAAGGATTTAACCCAGCAGATATAATTTGTGAGTATTTCAAATTAGTTTTTTGTTAAGCAGAAAATTACTTAATTCTTATTTCTCATAGAGACCAAAAATTCAGCCACTACCTATTGATTTTATTTTTCTAGTGGAAAAGATGAAGGACTGTTCAGATACAAAGACAAAGATATTAGCAGCTGCCAAAAATGTCAGGTGAATACAAAGCTAATTCTGAACCAAATGAAACTTAAGTGATTTGGAAATTCATGAGTTTATTTTATGGAAGTCTTCTCACAAACATTTTCTTTCATGATACTTGTGTAACTGTTCCAGCAGAATACAAGAAGACTGGCCTCTTCATAACAAGTCTGATTCCTTTACATATAATGATCCTGGGTCTCCCACAATGCTGAAACCTCCACAGAATAAAACTAAGAAACCATCTTTCTGGGTCAATTTTTCTAAGGAGAAAAAAGCCAAGTCTGATGAAGATGGTAAGGGTCCTTCAGTATTTATTTTTAAAATAATCCACTATTTAGGTACACGTGCACACAGCAAATGTTCAGAGATATATTTTAATTGTGTCTGTAATATGTTATATTCATTTATTTAATATTTCCAGTACTTATTAAGTAAGTTGTATTACATGTATATTGTTGTAAGAATAAAATTGAAAACCATGTTAAATATATTATATATTTTTTTGTACTGTTAAATGTTATACTGAGGATAATTAAATTTCAAGAATTTTTGAAAACAAAAATTCTATTTTGTTTTTAAGAACCAGGAAGTGTACATGCTAGTTTGATGGATCTGGATGAGATCTCTGCATTATCAACAGACAATGATAGAAAGTGGCCCTCGGGATTCATAACTCAGTACACCTACCTCACTATACGGTCATTCCAGCTGGCCAAATCTCGACTTCTGGACCCGTCCAAAATTGTAGAACATGTCGTTATCTGTTTGATTTATGCCCTGATCTGGTTCCAGCTGCCGAGGACAGAAGAAACTGTGCGGGATAGGATGGGTGCTGTAAGCTGAACTTTTAAGAGATTTCTGCAAAATTTAAACACGTTAAATTCTATGTTTTTTACTTGAACTAATATTAAATTACACAAAAAATTACCGTATATACTCGCCTATAAGTCGGTCCGCCTATAAGTCGGTTGTATATTTTGACGTAATTTTGGTGGGATTTGCCATTGACTCGCTTATAAGTCGGTACAATTTTTTTGCCCAAATCTGGTAATAATTGCAAGTAAATCCATCGATGTTTTATCCTGGTTTCAATTAATATTTTTCGAAATGACACTGATGTTTAATCTTAAATTATGAAACATAAAAGAAATGCCACTTAAAATACAAATAAAATTATTAAAATATGTAAATACTTGTACTTTATATATATAATCTAAGAATACATAAATTATCTTCCATACTCCCAGATGCTTTCTTTGATAATCGTCGGAAATGCAAATGAGATACTACCTTTCAGCCTCCAGAAAAATACCAATCTTTTTATGACTCGCCTATAAGTCGGACATAGAGTTTTAGACCAATATTTAACTCTTAAAATACCGACTTATAGGCGAGTATATACGGTAGATAGCTTGTTTATATCTTGAAAACTGTACTAAAAGGTATGTTGAAGAGATATGCAAGTCTCAAACAATTTTTTCTTCTTGTAATTCAATGTACATGTACCTCAATATGTGTATCTCATATATCATGCATGTATCAGTCAAACCTAGACCTGAGATAACATTTGACATTTGAATTAATGAAGTTTAGCTATATCTCAAAGGTAAACATTATTTGTATTTTAAATACATGTGTTTCAGATATTTTTCATTGCCATTCATTGGGGATTTTTGCCATTATTTGAAGCTGTATCAAGTTGTAAGTAAACATTTATCATCTGGTAAATTAATGGAAAAAGCACTCTTTTATGTATATCATAAGACATGTTAAAAGATTTTGGACAAAAACAATAAAATTTTTCTTATGCATGGTGCACAGACTTACAGATTGAATATTTAAAGAGGAATGCTCCTTTAATACACTTGTACTAGTAGATGATTTTTTAGGTATTGAATATATACAGAGGAATGCTCCTTTTATATACATGTACTAGTAGGTGATTTGTTAGACATTAAGCTTACTTTGAAAAGTATGTGATTCTCCTTTTTATTTCATTTTAATACTTGAAGTACTGTCAAAAAAGTGAAGTGATACCACCAAAAATTTAAAAAAGGAGATTTTTTTTCCTCTAATTTGGACTGTATTGAAATTATCAGTATACATAATTTATACATGTAACATTATATACATGGCACGCCCCCCCCTAAAATTTTCAAATTATGATATGACTAATATTAATAATGACATATTTTGGTACATAACTAACCAATAGCACTATTATTGTGCCTGGTTTTACTCTTTTAAATGCATGAAAACCCAGGAGCTTCCGGGGGCTTCACCCCCAGTGCACCCACCATGGCTTCGCCCTGGACCCACTGGAGCCTTAAGGTGGCCCCAGACCCCTTGCCTCAACAAATTTATCCACACACACCCCCTAATCACAATCCTGTATCTTCCTATGGCATAGATTTGAAGTACAATGTGTGTTTACCTGTAACTACTTGGTACAAAATGTAACATCTTTTAATTTGAAATTTGAAGATTAGTATATGTAAATGACATTAAATGACACAGATTTATATGTTTATCTATATTCTTGATTGACAGTTCCCATGGAGAGAGTGGTCATCAACAAAGAACGAGCATCAGGCTGGTATAGGCTGTCTGCCTACTACTGTGCCAAAATGACCAGTGAGCTCCCACTGACCCTACTACAGCCACTGACCTTTATAGGAGTCAGTTATTGGGCCATTGGGTTGAATGGAATTGAAGCATTTTTTGCCACCATTGGGACGGTTTTCATAGATAGTATTGTAGGACAGGTAAATAAAAATAATGTTTTCAACTACCTGAAAGGAGCTCTATCCAAAAGACCCTTCAAGGACACCATTGTAATCAATACCAGTTAATGTGTTTATTTACTAAACAGAATTTTTTCTTGAAAATTTCATAAATTTTTTTTTCCTTTGTCTGAAAAAAAAATTAATTAATATAGAAAAATTTCTTATCGATACATGTATAAATTAACTTTGTCCATTTGCAGAGTATTGGACTTTTCCTGGGAATTATTAACACTGAAATGAGACAGGCTATCACAGTCACCATACTCATAGAAATGATCATCATGTTACTGGGTATGCTCTTTTTTACTTTACCCATTATATACTGGTAGTACATGTAATTTGAATCTTATAACTAGAAACACCAGTAGCTGCAGAGCTGTAGCTTACTGGTCGAAATAATTTTGGTGGTGAACCAGAGAGCTACACTTTGAAAAAATATGCAAAATTTATTGCCAGAAAAAAAAAATCAATATTAATGTTTCTGTGATACTATAAATGTATTACATTTGGCTGTGTATTCTTTCTAGCACCTTATGCAGAAAACAATATCTGCTAATTCAAGTACAATTCTAAATGTCTTGCAAATGGAGCTATAATTAGGAACATAAGTAAATGCACTAAATCAAATTTTTGCCTTTTTTCCATGTTGCTACATTTCTGCAGCTAAAACAATAGTAAGTGGAATTTAAGGATGATTATCCAACAAATCTTCTGATAATTTTATATATATGCAGTGTTGTTTTTTTCTCAGCTGGACTGTTTACAAGAAATTTGCCCTTCTGGTTAGATTGGATGAAGTACCTGTCCTTTATATTCTATTCCTACAACTGCCTGATGTATCTAGAGTTCAACAATGGCCCTCCCTTGGAGTAAGATTTAAATCATATTTCAAGTCATCACTCTTCAATATGAGAAATTTTTATTTCGTTTTCATTTCAGTACACTATTTACTTCTAAATGGTACATGTACATAAAATTTGAAGCAACATCGTAGATTTTGCTTTTTCTTGAGTCTTTCAATAAGTTCATGGGGAACATTTACCCCGAATATAAAATGAATTTGTCTAAAATACAATATTTGTGTGTTTTTACCCCCCAGCTGTCACCGGGGAGGGAATGGATCAGCATACCCAGTCTGCCATGTTGCCAACACTACAAAGATTCCCTCCCACCAGGTGCTGGAGCACTATGACATTACATGGGAATTCTGGCAATACTTGCTGCCTTTGTTTGGTTTCGCCATTGTCTTTCGCAGTTTGGGGTATATATGGCTGCGGTTTGTGCAGAAACCTCACTGACATGAAGTTCATTGGAAGAGAATCACATATCTGAGGTGCTATATAATCAAATTTTATTTTTTTTTTATGAATCTGGCAAAGAAGAAATGCTAGAAAAAATGTTCAGATGCTCTTTGTATAAATAAGAAACTTTCCATCTGGTTTTAGTAATAAGTAAAAATTTCAAAGCAATTTAAGTAATTAGTAATTTTTTAGCTATCTGTGGTGATAATTAAATTTTTAAACAGTTTTAGTGATAATAAGATTTTATATCCTGTTATTTTTTAGTAATGAGCTTACTTTCCAGCTATTAATGTACCGGTATCTCAAATAAATCTAAATCTTACTCAAGATTTTATTTTCAATTGAACTGCATGTCTATCGGTAAACTATGATATATTTTCCTTTTCTTGATTTACAAATTTGAGTTAGATACCTTAATGATATATTGAAGCTGTAGAACTGTAGTTCGCTGGTCTGAAAAATTGGGATGCCTGACCAGAAAGTAACAGTACCACCAATTGGAGAAATTTAAATGCATATAACATGTATTATTATGCACAAAAATGATCTTTCGCAGCTTAATACATGTATATTATTAAAATGGGGCAATTTTTTGTTTTAAATTGAATTATGTGCTTCAAGGCATTCCACATGCAGAGTTTATGCTATGATGCCAAAATTCAACAGGTATATTTTTTCAACTTTACATATCCTTTACTCATGTTGCATATGATAAGATTTTATCAAATATATACATGATTATATATTTTTTTCATACTGATTATGAATTGAAAATGCATATCATCTTTATTGATTAATTTTTATTTGGTCAGACTCGAAATATGCTTATAGAGATTGTGTTAATACTTGATTGCAGATTGGTACATTTTAGCCATATATATATATATTAATTAGAATTAGTGCATAATGAAACATTGTATGAGATTATCATTTGTGAAAAGAATCAAGTTTTTATTCAGAATTTGAATTTTGATGTCTTATTTTATTTACAGATTTGTATTCAAGTACACTGTATTATACATTATTTTATTTTAATATTTCTTTTATTCCTCTCCTTTTTTTCAAAGTATTTTATCTTTGAATCTCAATGCATAATCATAACCTGATTAAGTGCCTATTGATGTAAAACATACTGTATACAGGAAATGTAAATTTTAGAAATGCGGCATTAGTAGACAGCTGGTAACTACATGTAGTAACTTTTTTAAATATAGTATATATATATAATTTATTTTTAAAAACTTGAACAAATAATTATTGGGATATCTCAATGCATCAATGTATTGTGACTCAAAAGAGGTCTTTTTTCACATTAATACAATAAACAAATTATCAAGGTTTCCTCCTTCCTCAAAATCAAAAGAACAATGGGGGAGAAAGCAGCAAATGTATAAATGATTTTTTATATATTGCAAACATTTTTTTCTTCTGAAATTCAATGTATCTTCATCATGAAACATTGAGATAATTGTAAGCAGTCCCAGATATATATGAACATTCTAATGTTTATATGAATTGATATTCCATTTGTCTGATATAATAGAAAATTATTTTATTTGTGTTTTATCTTTGCATGTAGTATATTTAGTAGATACTCAAGAAGAATTAGGATTATATCTTTGTTTCATTGAATATTTACACAGTTATTAAATTTAATTATTTTATTTTTTTGAAACATTTTTTGTACAAGTGTACATGTATTAGTTTCAATAAAAAGTTAAAGAAAATATTTTCAAAGTCATTATTCAAACTTATGTTTGAAACTTCAACCATGGTACTTTCAAGTAAAAAGATTATTATTTGAATATTAGTGATAAATTTAATTGAAAATATCATATTTTTTTACGCAGAGATGTTCTTTTTGAATTTGAAATATCAAAAATCGTAAAAAAAAAAATCCAAATCATATCTGAATAAGTGTAAAACGATACTTTATTTGTACTTAAATCTTATCAAAACAATATTATTAATGTGTTAACAATTAACTGTCAAAAATCATTTGAATAACAAGCGAATTTACAGTATCTCTGTGTATAATTTATTAAAAATTGTCTCACTTTTCTGGATACATAAGCATTCATCATGCATTTCCTACAAAGCCAAAAAAATAAAGAAATGAATATTTGATATAATATGCGTAATTTTAACAAACGAATGGTAAAAAGTTTCTATTTTTTAAAAATATTATATCATAACCTTCTTTTTTTTATTTTGATAAGTATAACTGAAAATTTGACATTGATTGAGATATGTTTCATTACCTCTTATATATCGGACCAAGCTGGCCACCTCTGAGGCGGAAATTTTGAATTGAAAGAATGCGAGGTTTTAGACCAATATTCATTTTAAATATATATTTTTTATGGCGTCGGGCTTGCCCGATCGTCATCTAGCGATCAGTCAGGTTTACGCGACCGCACGTGTCATATATGCAAACATTTTTTTCCGCAACAGAAAATAGCAACAGCTGTAAACCAATTTCTTTTAAAACGTTCACAATGAATAATAGCTTGAATATAAGATAAAATTAAATCAATTGTATCTTCAATTAATACTACTACAAAACAACGATATTATGTTTAATTTTTACGCAAGAAAAACGTTATCGTTGTTGCGGATGAATTTCTACTGAGAGGGTGCGTCGAATGACATGAATCACATTTTGGGACCGCTTACTGTAATACAAACAATCTTAAATACGGTAAAATAATTACAAAATAAACACGAATACAACAAGACAATAAAGATTGAATTTCTTAATCTTAGCTTTACTTTTACGATCTTCAATCCAATTTTAGCTGAACAACCTACGATATTGACCAGTAATGCCAGTATTACTGTATTTATCCATTTCCTCCATTTGTTTACCACGCCTTATCGTAAGTCGATCGTACTTTTAACATTAGAGTCATGGTTATAGTTAAGATGCAATCACTATACAACAGAACAACACTCTGACAATGGCAATTAATTAAAATAATTTATGAAAACCTTCATATGTCTTCGATTGACTGAAAAGAAATTAGATTCCTTGATATAGAGGATGGACATTTCTGACGATGTCTTAAGTCAATTCGAACCCTGACTCATTCGGACCAGGACACAAGGATATCAGGCCCTATACTGTATTTGTGTTAAGACTATTTTTTTTTAAATTTTATTATTATGTTACTGGAGTCACTAACTTGACTTATTTGCAGATCTTTTGAAATTTTTTTCTTGTTCGACGCCATTGAAGCCTTTCAGGCTTTTGATTTTAATTTCGTACGCACATAAGTGTACCTAATTAAACGATTCACAAATAAATGTACGGTTTTTGAAGCAGTTGTCATCATCCCACTTTCCCGAGCCTCCATAGTTTATTGTTGCACAGTTTTGGGATCCACGCCAGTTATTTGGATTTCCTCGTGACCAGTTATTGAGCGTGGGTTGACAAGTGGAAAACGATCTCCAAACTCCCTCGTTTCCAATGTCCGTTGCATCAATCCATATGGAATCTAACAACCACATTAAAAATTAAGTTTCTAGGATAGTAGATTTTTAAAAAATATATTAAATATTATAAAGAAAAACCAAACATAAGCTAAAATATATAATAATAATAACAAGGTTTACATTTCCTACTTTGTGTAAATTGTGTTGCGATCCATGCGTTTTCTTCAGCATTTTCGATATTCACTAAAGCTCCACCATTTTGATTACAATACGTCTGAAATATACAAGGTAAATATAATTCCAAATCCTAATACTTATGAATATCATTTTTTGAAACAAATTCGGAATTATTATTTTTAAACAGAAGTTTTCAATTGTAAAACACTAACCTGTCCCTGAAACAAATTCACGTTTTGGTCAAAGAAGGCATAACAATGGGTTTGATATCTTATCTAATCCCTCTTTGCAATCTTTTATATTAAGTCAAGAATGCACAGAAAATAATTGATTTATGAACTGGATGGAAAAACTACAAGTGTGGAAGGAAAATTTATGTCGAAACTTCACATCTGCATTTAATTGCCAATTGTCTGCTATTTTATTGTCCGAGTGATGGTATGTATATAAAAATAAAACACTACTTTAAAAAATGATGTCTTCTATGATTAAATGTAAACACTGTTCACCTTACACTAATTTTAAAAAATTGCGGCGGAGAAATCAGGATAAGATGAAGGACCAAACATTAGAATTAACATTACCTGCGAACAACTCTTTTCTCGTCAAGCGAAACTCCCTGGCTTCAGCAGCAATTGATAGAATGCAAAGCAGCAAAACCAAAGGAACCGAGAAAATAAAATTCTAACTAGATATCACTTCTTAGTAATATAGACCCATACACGCAAACCAGCTTTTAAAGCAAGTATCATAATACTATTTTACTTAGCCTTTTGTGCATTTTATTGGTCAGAAAAATGGTCCTATAGCAATATATAAGAATATAATGGCAATGTCCATGTTTTTAAAGCAAGTATATATACCATTTTACTCAGCCTTTTGTGCATTTTATTGGTCAGAAAAAAGGTTCTATAGCAATATATAATATGTAAGAATATAATGGCAATATCCATGTTTTGCTATGGCCGGGAAACCTAAAATACGTGTCGGATCAAAAAGTAAAATAGGAGGTACACAATGGCAATATGTCATTAAGATTCTGTGAAAATTTCATTAAATTTCACTCAGGGGTATAAGAGGAGTTTCGGATAAGAGATTGGTACTCCAAAGCATAATAGGCAGACGTACAGACGGACTTACAGCTAGACGTACGTACAGACGGACGGACGGACATAACGATTACAGTATACCCTCCCGTTTTTCAAGTGATAATAACAGCCGCAACAACGCGGTTAACTCATTTTGAATAAAGACCCCGGCATTCTTACATTCTTCAGAATTTTTCCCTTTATAATACATATACAGTATAAAAAGAACAAAACGAGATAAAAAATCGTTTATTCAAAAAAAAAAATTGGCTTCAGTTTTCACTACAGTCAGCATTCAGTTCTATTCAGCATTCGGTACCTAAAAGCAATATAAAAATATTAAATATGATATCTACAAAATAATAGCTTAAAATCTGATATCTTTTTTTTTGTTGCATGAACACTCAACAAATTATTTTGTACTCTGGGTTTTCTTAGATAAAATTACAAAAATTGACATATTCAATTGAGATCGGTTGCCTTGAGGGAGTAAGCATCCCTTGTAGATCTGCCTCCAACGCCGGAGGAGAGGGAGTTGTCGGTAGACAAATCAAGATGGAAACATTAGCCGAAAAATTTGTAGTACAAATTTTAAAGCTAGTCAAGAGTTGATCCAGCGATAGGTTTTACTTGCTAACAATCTCAATGTTTAACTAAGTATGGACCCGTCTAAAATCGTGGAACATGTGGTTATCTGTTTGATTTATGCCCTGATCTGGTTCCAGCTGCCGAGGACAGAAGAAACTGGGATAGGATGTGTGCTGTAAGCTGAATTTTTTAAAGAGATTTCTGCAAAATTTAAACATGTTGAATATATATATGCATTTTTACTTGTAAGGCAAAATACAGATAAGACTAAAAATATCATTTATATCTTGATAACCATACTGAAAAGTATGTTAGAGAGAAATTGAAGTCCCAAACAAATTTTCTTCATGTATTTGTATATCAATGTACATGTACTCAATATGTGTATCTCAAATCCTCATGCTGATTCAAATTCAAATTGTAAGTAAACATTTATCATCTGGTAAATTAAAGGAAAAATCACTCTTCTATTTTAAAACATGTTAAAAGATATTGGACAAAAAAGTGTAATTTGTTTCTTATGCATGGTGCACAGACTTTCAGATTGAATATTGAAAGAGGAATGCTCCTTTAATATACTAGTAGTTGATTTGTTTGACATTAAGCTAATACTTTGAAAAATGTGTGGTTTTCCTTCTCATTTCATAACACTTGCAGTACTGGCAAAGACAAATTCTCTTTGTTGATTGAATTAACTCCTGCTAAAAGTGTGAAGCATTTTTAAGTGTTTCACTAAAAGTGAAGTGATTTATTAAGCCCCAGAATTAAAAAAAAAAGTTTTGTTTTCTCTAATTTGGACTGTAAAGACATTATCAGTAGACATTTAATATTATATAGAATTGAAGTACAGTGTGTGTTTACCTGTAACTACTTTGTACAAAAATGTAACATCTTTTAATTTGAAATTCAAATATGAGTACATGGAAATGAACATGAAATGATGCAGATATGTTTACCTGTATTCTTGACTGACAGTTCCAATGGAGAGAGTGGTCATCAACAAAGAGCGGGCATCGGACTGGTATAGGCTGTCTGCCTACTACTGTGCTAAGATGACCAGTGAGCTCCCACTGACCCTATTACAGCCACTGACCTTTATAGGGGTCAGTTATTGGGCCATTGGTTTGAATGGAATTGAAGCATTTTTTGCCACCATTGGAACAGTTTTCATAGATGGCATTGTAGGGCAGGTAAATAAAACTAGCGGCTTTTAACTACCTGAAAGGTGCTAAATACTATCTAGTATTAAAGATCTTTCAAGGACACTGTCCAAATCCGTGATGTTTTGATTTTATTAAGAGAAATTTATTTCGAAAATTTCATAAATTTTTCTTTCCTATGTATGATGAAAGACAAAAATTAAATTTTCTTCACATTCAACATTGCTGAAACCATTTCCATATCGATATAAATTAACTTCGTCCATTTGCAGCATATTGGAATTTTTCTGGGAATTATTAACCATGACATGAGACAGGCTATCACAGTCACCATACTTATAGAAATGATCATCATGTTACTGGGTATGCTCTTTTTTTACTTTACTTAACCTGTTATATACTGGTAGTACATGTACATGTAATTTGAATCTTTTAACTAGAAACACTAGTAGCTGCAGAGCTGTAGCTTACTGGTCGAAAGAATTTCGGTGATGAACCAGAGAGCTACACTTTGAAAAAATATGCAAAATTTTTTGCCAGAAAAAAAAATCAAGATTAATTTCTGTTATACTGTAAATGTATTACAGTGTACATTTTCCAACAATGTTCTGATATATTTATACATGTATATTTGCAATGTTGTTTTTCTCAGCTGTTGGATGAAGTACCTGTCCTTTATATTTTATTCCTATAACTGCCTGATATATCTGGAGTTTAACAATGGCCCTCCTCTGGAGTAAGATTTTAAATTCATAATTCAAGTCGTCACACTTCAATATAAGAAAATTTAATCTTTTTTTATTTCAGTACACTATTTACATGTACTTCTTAATGTTACATGTATATAAAATTTCAAGCAGCATTTTACATTTTGCTTTTCTTGAGTCAGTTAATAAGTTCATGGGGAACATTTATCCTGAATATAAAATGAATTTGTGTAAAATACAATATTTGTGTGTTTTTACTCCCAGCTGTCAGCGGGGAGGGAATTGGTCAGCGTACCCAGTCTGTCATGTTGCCAACACTACAAAGATCCCCCCATCAGGTCTTGGAGCACTATGACATTATATGGGAATTCTGGCAATACCTGCTGCCTTTGTTTGGTTTTGCCATTGTCTTTCGCAGTTTAGGCTATTTATGGCTGCGGTTTGTGCAGAAACCTCATTGAATTGTTGGAAAAGAATCATATTTGAGGTGCTATATTATCCAATTTTATTTTTTTAAAGAATGTAGCAAAGATGAATATGGCATGATGTTTAAAAAAAAAACCCAAAGAATCATGGAATTTGTTTCTAGAAAAAATTTTCAGGCGTTTTTTGTATAAATGATATTAAAATTTTCATCTTTTTTAATAATGAGTAAAAAAAATTCCAAGGAATTTTAGTAATAAGTAATTTTTTAGCCGTCACTGGTGATAATGAAATTTTTCAACCGTTTTAGCTGTAATAAAATTTCATCCTATTTTTTTTTTGTAGCAATGAACATACTTAATGTATCACAAAAAATCTAAATCTACTGATTTTATTAATAATTGAACAGTCTATCAGTAAACTATGATAAGTTTTTTTTTTCCAATTTTGAATTTGAGTTAGATAAATGGTGTATTGAATTTATAGAACTGTAGTTCGCTAGTCTGAAAAATTGGAATTGGAGACCAGAGAGCAACAGTACCACCCGTTGGGTAAAATTTAAATGTATACATGTATTATTACGCTTAAAAAATTGCTTTCACAAGCAAATACATGTTTATTGTTAAATAGGGCAAATTTATGTTTTAAATTATGTACTTCAAGGTATTCCACATGCAGAGTTAATGCTATGGTACAAAAGTTCAACAGTATATATTTTTCAACTTTACATATCCTGTACTCATGTTGCATATGATAAGATTTATCAAATATATAAATGATTGTATATATTTTTATTACTAATTGTTAATGTTTGAAAATGCATATCATCTTTTTTGTTTGATTTTTATATGGTCAGACTCAATAGAGATTATGTTAATATATGATTAGTACATTTTAGTCATATGATTAGAATTAGTTCATAATAAAAAGTTGTATGAGATTTTCACTTGTAAAAAAAAAACTTCAGTTTTTATTCAAAAATGAAAGTGGAATTTTACTATCTTATTTAAATTTATGGATTCGTATTTTAATACTGTACAGTATTTAATTGTTAATATTTTTTATTCTCCATCTTTTTTAAAGGATTTTATTTTTGAAACTCAATGTACACTCATTGTCTGTTTAAGTGTCTTGATGTTAAACATATATGGGAAATAATATAACTTTCAGAAATGTAGCAGATAATTCGAGGAAAGGGGCATATCATCCTATCTTCTTATCCACAACTACGTGTTTAAGACATAAATTTCTTATTACCTATGTACCAAAAGTGATTTAAACCTATTGTTAATTACAGAGGTATTTTAAAAGCTATTACATCCTCTCCCTACATGTAAATTACAAAGATTAAAAAATAGGTCATAGTTACATGTAAATAAGTACATTTAATTTACAAATCTTTTTTTGAAGAAAAAAAATTGAATCAAGGTTTCCTCCTTCCTTAGAAATAAGAACATGATGGAGAAAGCAGCAAATGTGTAAACATTGCAAACCATTTTTTTTCTATCTGAAATTCAATCAGAAATTGTATCTTCACTATGAAACATTATGATATCAATATGTAAACCATCCCAGAAATATATAAACATTTAGTTTATATGAATTAATATTCCATTTCTCTGATAAAAGGAAAATTGGTTTTATTTGAGTTTTATCTCTGCATATAGTATATTTAGTAGATACTCAAGAAGAATTAGCATTATACATTTGTTTTATTGAATATTTACGCAGTTAATGAAATAATTGTTTTGTTTTGTTTTTTACATTTTTTGTACAACGGTATATGTATTAGTTTCAATAAAATGTTAAAGGAAATAATCTCAAAGTCATTATTCAAACTTATGTTTGAAACTTCAGTCATTGTACATGTACTTTCAAGTATAGAGATTATTATTTGAATTAGGGATAAATTTAATTGAAGATATCATTTTTTTTATTACAAAACTATGTTCTCTTTAAAGGAATGAAGAGTGCATAATTATTGATTTTTTAGAATGGTTGTCCATGATTGATTGATTGTATATTGTTTAACGTTTCTCTCGAGAATTTTTCACTCATATGGAGACCCCACCATTTGCCGATGGAGAGCTGCAAATTTTGTCCTATACTCGGCACTCAGGGCCATTGAGCAGGGAGGGTTCTTTTTCATACCAGCACCTACTGGGACACGGGACCTCGGTTTATACTGTCTCATCCGAAGGACCGGTCTCCACGTCCCACAGTAAGATTTGAACCCGCGACGTAAGGATTGACTCCTTACATGTACTTTGTGACTCTAGAGCAGACGCGGGCGACGGTTGTCTATGTGCATGCTTTTGGATGAAACAAACTAATGAATTTGAAATATCAAAATTATTATACCCCCCGCAAACGAAGTTTGGGGGGGTATATAGGAATCACCTTGTCCGTCTGTCTGTCTGTCCGTCTGTCCGTCTGTCCGTCCGTCCGTCCGTCTGTCCGTCTGTCTGTGCAATCGTGTCCGGTCTATATCTTTCTTACAGAGGGACATTAGAATATACTACTCCACACTATGATTGCTCATGACCTAAGGGTGTGTCATGACCTTGACCCAAGGTCATTTGGGGAAGTTCAAGGTCACTGAAAGAAAAATTTCATAATTCGTGTCCGGTCCATATCTTTCTTATGGATAAACTTGGTAGGTTCTCATTTCACACAAAGATTGCCCATGACCCAAGGGTGTGTCATGACCTTGACCCAAGGTCATTTGGGAAAGTTCAAGGTCACTGGAAGAAAATTTTCATAAATCATGTTTAATACATATCTTTTATAGATAAACTTGGTAGGTTCTCATTTTACACAAAGATTGCCCATAACCCAAGGATGTGTCATGACCTTGACCCAAGGTCATTTGGGAAAGTTCAAGGTCACTGGAAGAAAATTATTTATATTCCCTGTCCAGTCCATATTTTTCTTATAGATAAACTTGGTAGGTTCTCATTTTACACAAAGATTGCCCATGACTCAAGAGTGTGTCATGACCTTGACCCAAGGTCATTTGGGGAAGTTCAAGGTCACTGGAAGAAAATTATTTATATTCCCTGTCCGGGCCATATTTTTCTTATGGATAAACTTGGTAGGTTCTCATTTCACACAAAGATTGCCCATGACCCAAGGGTGTGTCATGACTTTGACCCAAGGTCATATAGGGAAGTTCAAGGTCACTGGAAGAAAAATTTCATAGTTTGTGTCCGGTCCATATCTTTCTTATGGATAAACTTGGTAGGTTCTCATTTCACACAAAGATTGCCAATGACCCAAGGGTGTGTCATGACCTTGACCCAAGGTCATTTGGAGAAGTTCAAGGTCACTGGTAGAAAAATTTCATAATTCGTGTCCGGTCCATATCTTTCTTATGCATAAACTTGGTAGGTTCTCATTTCACACAAAGATTGCCCATGACCCAAGTGTGTGTCATGACCTTGACCCAATGTCATTTGGGGAAGTTCAAGGTCACTGGTAGAAAAATTTCAGAATTCGTGTCCGGTCCACATCTTTCTTATGCATAAACTTGGTAGGTTCTCATTTCACACAAAGGTTGCCCATGACCCAAGGGTGTGTCATGACCTTGACCCGAGGTCATTTGGGGAAGTTCAAGGTGACTGGGTAGAAAAATTTCATAATTCGTGTCTGGTCCATATCTTTCTTATGGATAAACTTGGTAGGTTCTCATTTCACTGAAAGATTGCCCATGACCCAAGGGTGTGTCAAGACCTTGACCCAGGTTATTTGGGGAAGTTCAAGGTCACTGGAATAAGAATTTCATAATTTGTTTTTGATACATATCTTTATTATGGAAAAACTGACTTCTGAAAAACCCAGCGGGGGGTATTTTGTCCCGTTTGGACAGTTCTAGTTTATAAGTTAATGGTAAAAAGTTTCTTTTTTAAAAAAAGTATTTTATCATTAATTTCTTTTTTTTAATTTTGATAAATATAATTGAAGATTTGGCATTGAATGAGATGTTTACCCAGTTAACCATTGGATATCAGACCAAGAAAAAGAGTCACCACCTCTGAAGCGGAAAATTTGAATTGAAAGAATAAAGTATTTTTAACAATTTAAAAAAAAATTAAATGTCCATACGTGTACCTAACGATTCGCAAATAAAGGTATGGTTTGTGAAGCAATTGTCATCATCCCACGTTCCCGGACCGCCAAAGTTTATTGTTGCACAGTTTTGGGATCCACGCCAGTTATCAGGATTGCCTGGTGACCAATTATTGAGCGTGGGTTGACAAGTGGAAAATGATCTCCAAACTCCCTCGTTTCCAATGTCCGTTGCATCAATCCATATGGAGCCTGAAAACAACATTAAAAATTAAGTTTCTGGAATAGTTGATTTTTAAAAAAATTATTAACTATAATAAAGAAAAACCAAACATAACCTTAAATATATAATTTAAACAAGGTTTACATTTCTTACTTCGTGTAAATTGTGTTGCGATCCATGCGTTTTCTTCATAATTTTCGATATTCACTAAAGTTCCGCCATATTGATTACAATACATCTGAAATATACAAGGCAAATAATTCCTAATCCCAATACTTAAAATTTTGATTATTTGAAACAAATTATGAATTATTATTATTGCTAAACAGAAGTTTTTAATTGTAGAACACTAACCTGTCCCTGAAACCAATTCACGTTTTGGTCAAAGAAGGCATAACAATGGTTTTGATAGCTTTTCCATCCCTCTTTGCAGTCTGTAGTAAGTCATGGATGCACAGGAAAAAATAATAGATATATAAAGTGGATGAAAAAGCTACAAGTGTGGAAGGAAAATTTATGTCGAGACTTCATATCCGCAATTCTTTCATGCATTCTTGTTTATATCTCAAAATCTTGTATTATTTGTATTCATATATCCTATGCAGTTTGTCTTAAATAAAAACTTGAAACTTGGAATATCCGAGTGATGGTATATATATTATAATAAAACAAGGTACGGAAGCCTGTTGAGGCCAGTTCAGAGAAAGAAATAATTTCTTATTGCGTTTAATCGCAATAATCAGTGCGTTTAAACGCAAAGCACTTTGCGTTTAATCGCAAAAGATTGCGTTTAAACGCAATGTTTTGCGTTTAAACGCAATAATTTTTGCGATTAAACGCAATAATACTTTTGCGTTTAATCGCAATACCGGGTAATTATTGCGTTTATTCGCAATAAATATTGCGTTTAATCGACCCAAGCTGATATGTAGTAACCTGTGAGGAGAATTGTGTGTTGTTAAGCTTTATAGAATCAGATTCGTCTGAACAAGCATTTTCTGAATGGTCAAATCATCGGTATTGGTTTAAAAGCCTGTACCTGTATAAAGGGCTTAAGGAAACAACTGATAAAATGCATATGTACATATTATGTATATACATATTCACAACCTTTCCTTTGATAACATACAGTAAACACGAGAACACGAGAATTTATGAGATGGAATCATATGAAATCAAAAATAAATCAAATGAAAACAGATTGGCTGATGTGTTCTACCAAACTGATTTGTCTATTAATATCACTGAAACATTCTTGATTAGCTGTGATACCTAAGGAATTGATAAATGGCTGTGTAAAAAGTGTTGGGCTCTAATAGCTTTAAGAAACTTGGTTGTTAGGATGCTAGGTTGTTAAACTTAATCTCACAAACTGCAACATTTTCATAAAGACACAAAACCAAACGGCTCTTCTGTAAAGAATCGGACCGTAGTATTTATTATAAGCTTTGCATTTAAATACAAACAATTATTGCGATTAAACGCAAAAAATCATTGCGATTAAACCCAATATTATTGCGATTAAACGCAAAACTTATTGCGTTTAATCGCAAAAGTATTGCGTTTAAACGCAAAATTATTGCGTTTAATCGCAATATTATTGCGTTTAAACGCAAAAATTATTGCGATTAAACGCAAAAATATTATTGCGTTTAACGCAAAAAGTATTGCGTTTAATCTCAAAAGTATTGGGATTAAACGCAAAAGATTGCAAATAAACGCAAAGTACTTTGCGTTGAAACGCAATGATTATTGCGAGTAATCGCAATGTTTTGCGTTTAAACGCAATAATTATTGCGATTAAACGCAATAAATATTGCGATTATACGCAATAAAAAATATTTCTCGTTCTGAACTGGCCTCAACGGGCTTCCGTAAAAAGGTCTTTTATGATAAAATATAAACACTGTAAAACCTTAGATTAAATAATTTTTGCGGAGAGATTAGAATAAGATGATTGATTGATTTTATATTGTTTAACATCCCTCTCGAGAATTTTTCACTCATATGGAGACGCCACCATTTGCCGGTGGAGAGCTGCAAATGTTGTCCTATACTCCGCACTCAGGGCCATTGACCAGGGAGGGATCTTTTTCGTGCCAGCACCTACTGCGACACGGGACCTCGGTTTATACGGTCTCATCCGAAGGACCGGTCTCCACGTCCCACAGTGGGAATTGAACCGATCAGAATAAGATAAGAGGGACCAAGCATTAAAATTAACATTACCTGCAGACAACTCTTTTCTCATCAAGTGAGTGTCTTTGGCTTCAGCAGCAATTGCCAAAATCCAGAGCAGCAAAACCAAAGGAACCGAGAAATTCATCGCTTTAAATTGATTCCAACTAGATATTACTTACTTCTTTGTAATATAGACCCATACGCGCAAACCAGTTTAGAAAGCAAGCATATATACCATTTTACTCAGCCGTTTATGCATTTCATTGTCAAAAAATGGTTCTATAGTTATCTAATTAAACGCTATTTGGAGAGACATTATGGATACTAAATATATAAAAATAGATAAAGGAGCGCAAGGATGACACTTGGAAAAGTGGGAAATGGAAAGTATATATTGTTTGCAGAAAGTATTTAGAAATTTTTTGTCAGCTGTTTTATTACTATATTTTAAAGATGAATATTTATAATTTGAAATTAGTTTTTAGGCAAATGACACTACTTACTACTTTCTTATTTTTAATGCCTTTTTTATAAATAATTTACCGTTTTCTTTGAAGGCTAAAAGTTCACAATGAGTGCTTTTGGAAAAATGATAGCCTACTGTATATGTTTATGTAGCAGACATATTAGCACGATTTACTTATGATCTAAGCCTTACGAAGTAATGATTTTAAATATCATTGCAAGATTTTTAAAATATCTTCCCGACAAAAATACACCTAGTCGATGGACTGATAAAAGTCAGACCAAGATAAATATCCTCCATTTTTAGTGCCCGGTCCGGCTTTCAGTACTTTCCTTACTTTGCATGCTTTAAGTCATTTTTCTTTAATAAAGAATACAGAGTTTAAAATAATGAACGGGTGGGGGAAAAAAAACCTGACTGAAGAAGAAGGAGAAGACATTGAACTATAAGTGTCCTTATTGAAGAATAATTATGATTTATCAAAAACTGCAATGGAAACTCATTGCATTTTTGTTGTTTTTTAAACAGTAGTTTGAAGGTATTTGCATAGATGGAAATAGTGAGGATTCAGAACGTTTTGTTTCAAAATGAAATTATTAACGGTAGCATTTAAAGCTCAATGCTAATCATGCATTTTTTTTAGATAATAAAATACATAATTATGTCTATTTAACTAAGTTATTTTTTTATACGTAATTTGACTTAAATTTGATGCATTATGGAGTGGTTTTTGAATTGCTTATTGGTACATTGTAAATAGCAATTGCATACTGCCAGTGAATAATTGCTTATTGCAAATGTCTCATTTCCTCTGCTTTTTGTTCAGATGATGTTGTTAATATATGGATATTACGAAAAAACAAGTATAATATTAAAAGATTGTAATTACGACTAAAGTTGCAAACGTATGCATGCTTTATTTTGTTTATTAGACCCCCACTAGAAAAGCTGGAGGGTATATAGTGATTGAGATGTCCGTCCGTTCGTCCGTTTAGCTGTCCGTCTAGCTATTCGTCCGTCCGTCTGTACGCTTTTCTCTTATCCACAACTCCTCTTGCACCACCGAATGAAATTCAATACGACTTTTACAGAATTTTTGTTACATAGTGCTATTGTGCATCTCATACTTTACTTTTTGATCAGTAAAATTACGTATTTCGGGACATGGACACTGCCACTCTTTCTATAATATTGAAGGGTACCCATCTTTTATCCGCAACTTCTCATAACCACTGAATTAAGCTTAATGATACTTTCATAGAGTTTTCAAAACATAATGTTATATGTAATTGTGCACCTCGTATTTTGCTTTTTGGTCTGTCACTTACTAGTATATCGGGTCTCTCAGGGCAAAACACGAACATCGCCATTATTATCATATGGGAGGCGGGGGTATCATTTGTTGAGTCAGTGTTAACACTATCTCTAGTTTTGTTATGTATATTTTTCTGTTTGTTTGTTCCTTCGAGGATGTTTTACTCATATTGAGATGCCACCACTTGCCGGTGGAAGGATGCAAATTTAGTTAAGAATTCGACATTTAAAGCCTTTGTATGAATAGTACCAGCACATATCGCGACACAGAACCTCAGTGAATACGGTCTCGTCATAAGACCCAGATTGTCCCGCAGAGGGATTCGAACTATCAAACTTCGTACGATTCAATCCCTTAACCGCGACTCTAGAGCAAACGATCTAACCACTGCACAATGCGGACGACGTGCATTAACTCTAAATTTGCAACTAAACCAGGGAAAAATGTTCTGTAACACCAGTAATATTTTACAAATATAGCCATAATATACTAGATCCATTCGGGAAGCAGTTAACTTTTAAAAATTATTTTTAAAATCGGTTTGAAAACGGTCATGTTAAAATACCTTCTACTCTCTTTAGTGATATGCCTTATTTTCTTTTTTTTTACACCGTGCCATTGTGACCTCTTATTTTACTTTTTGATCCGACACATATTTTGGGCTTCCCGTTTTCCTATTTTCACAAAATATGGACGCTGCCATTTTATATAATATTAGAGTGTAACCTTCTCTTATCCATGTCTCCTACTATACCATTTTAATAACATATAATGATACTTTCACAATTGTTTTTATTACATAATGCCATTGTTCATCTCCTACTCAGCTTTTTTGATCTGACACTCTTTTCGGGTCTTCTAGAGCAAAACATTGACTTCGCCATTATAATCACATGGGAGGTAGGAGGAGTTATCATTCCCTGCCGAACGGCCTCAATGCTACGTTATTCTCGTCATGATTGGGCAAACGAATATACCTTGAATCAGCAACACTCAGTTAGGCAAAAAATAATGTTGCGACTAAATAAGGACCACTTAAGTGATTTCGACATGTCGCGACACCTGATTTGTCCTTATTTCTGTTGATTACATACAGAACTTGAATATTTTTTATTTATAAATACCTTTACCGTTAAGTTAGACAAAGAAGAAACAAACTTTATTTCATTTTATTTACATATGACTTAAATAATAAGTGAACCTAATGCACTGTGTTATAGTTGCAACAAAGTAGAATATGTGTTAAATTAACTAAATACACGAAGAAATCCAAGACAATTCAGTGTCTAAATGATGGTCCAATAATCAGTATGTATCAAATAATAATTAACTCATGATAACTGAAAAATACTCATTAAGACTTTACTGTTATTTTATCATTTATTCATTATACGTTTTATCCTTCCTTCAATGGTGATGCATTTTAAAGTGCTTACTACATACATGCACGTATTGTTAAAGATATGGTTATTATTGATTAAATAATAGCCACAACAACGAGGTTAAAAACTACCTTATTTTGAATAAAATCACTGCAACATTAAAGTTCTCAATAATTTTTCCCTTTATAATACATATACCGTAGAAAAAGACAAAACACGAGATGAAAGATTATTTATTCAAAAATGTTTCGGCTTCAGTTTTCACTGCAGTCAGCTTTCAGTTCTATTTAGCATTCGGTTCCTAAAAACAAAATAAAGATATTAAATATGATAGCTACATAATAATAGCTTTAAATCTGATATCTTTTTGTCGCATGAACACTCAATTAATTATCTTGTACTCTGGGTTTTCTTAGCTAAAATTACAAAAATTTGACATATGCATTTGAGATCAGTTGCCTTGAGGGAGTAAGCATCCCGTGTAGACCTGCCTTCACCGCCGTAGGCCTTTTATCATAATCTGACAGGAAAGGAGTTATCAGTAGTCAAATCAAGATGAAAAACATAAGCCGAAAAATTTGTAGTACAAAGTTAGTCAAGATTTGACCCAGCAAAGGGTTTTTTTTTGCTAACAATGTCAATGTTTAACTAAATAATTAGAAAATGTTAACTTAAGATAAGATTGATGCACTCATCATAGTTCATTACAACATAAATAAGGAAAGTACACACTAGAAAGATCGGTTTTTAGTTTTTAATCACCGCCATTCTCTTCTAAACATCCATATATGAAACATATGTAAGTCGTGTTTAAGATACATGTGTATTTCATTTGGTATTTTTCCATTTTCAACCTTTTTGAGATGATTTCAATATATCATTAAAGAAACTCACAAATTTATAATTACTGTAGATCACTAAATTTACGCGAAACCTTATTTTCGCGTGATAGTCATTGACTCTTGATAAGCGAGACAATATTTTCACGAATTGTGATTATTCCTCTATATAATCTTAAGGAATACTATTGTACGCGAGAATTATATTTTTGCGATTACACTGTCTCGCGTAATTACGCGAAAATAAAGTTTTCGTGATTAAAAAGTGATTAACAGTATATATGAATGTTTTGCAAATGGTTATACCTGACTGTTCGCAGATGAAAGTCAAACCGTTGATACAGTGATCATCATCCCATAGCCCTGAGCCAGCCCAGTTGATTGTGGCACAATGTTGACTATTTCTGCCGGGGTTACCTTTTGACCAGTTGGTATACGTTGCTTTACCGTTAGAGAACGATTTCCACTGCCCCTCTTTTGCAATATCTGTTGCATCAACCCAAATGGATCCTGGAAAAAAATAGGCATATTCAATCTGAAACCCTCGACACAGGATGATGATTATGAAATTTGTCAACTTTTCAAAGAATGACTAAATTATATGACATTGAGCAACAAATCAGCACAGTATCATAAGCAAAAATAAATTCACGCTTACATTGAGGAGTTATTGCTGCCCACTAACTTAAGCCATGCACATCCAAACAGAAAGGATATATTTAAAAAAAGGGAATGCTGTTAAGTTTATTCAAATATAAGTAGAGGGAGGCATTCAATGTCCCTTTTGTATGAAAACATTACATTGTTAGTAGTTTTTGAATCAACATTAATATACTAGTCTTATATTGAGAGGCTATCCATTTATTTTCCACTCCGTCGCCAATGTGCACTAACTTAGCACCGTGTTGTCTGCAGGACATCTGAAAAAAAAAATCATGATTTAAAAGGCATTTTGAAGGACTGAATTAATTGAATTTCTATAAAATATATCCGCTTGAATATAAAGATTCTGAAATGATTGTCACAGCATGCGCTCTTAAAATATATCAATGAAATAAGAAGAAATGTGTATATAAGCAGCTATATGTATGAATTTATTGCTTATATCATTCGAAATTAAAAAAGTACTGAAATGGAAAAATAAATCTACATTAAATAAAACACTTTTGAATGAAAAAAAAAAACGTTTTTTCCTACATGGGCTTCAAACCAGTTCCGTTTTTCCGGGAAGAACGCATAACAGTGATTTCTGAACTTTCTCCATCCATTTTGACATACTGCAAAATTACAAGATCTTAGGTCTTATCAATTTGCTTCGCAATTTAATTCTAAATTTATTTCTAAATGTGGCAACATGTAATATATAGAAACAAAGAATAACAAACAAAAAAAACCTTTGATTTCACTTTTTTGCTTTCCTAATCCACTGATCTCCTTTCGAATAGCTTTCAATTCTTTAAATACCCGAAGTTGTCCAACATTTTTTGTTTTATCAGCGGAATCATGGCCATTGAAGGTACATCCAGTACTTTTGCACTGAGTCTCAAATACTGCAGACTGAATCAAACGCAGAGGTCAAAATTATTAAAGAGAAATTACTAGTATTAATTTCAAACAGTGCCAAAGTCAGGTATATACAAATTATCCTCATTTGAAAAAAAAACAATTTAATTACCCTCCATATATATTACTTCTATCTTTCTCATATTTTTTCTCTCACAAATATTATAAAATTTTCTTGCTTAGCTTTATTTCATTAAACATGAAATATTTTGTGAAACGTGTATATAGAAATTAAAACAATAAGTTCACTGAATATTTTATTATATTCCTACAAAATAAATACACTAAGGTTCATAAACCCTCTGCTTATTCATATAAAATGTTGCTTGAACCTTAATGATTCCAAAAGAGATGTATTTTATAAGTAAAATACAAATAATAAAAGCATAGCTTGCGGGGCAAAATTGGACAAAAAAGACACTTTAACTTGGCAAATATATCAAGTTATGTCATTAAGAGTTATCTCTCTTATCAATGAACCTTTAATCTGTAATTTTATCACATGAATAATACTTGCAAAGAAAGTAAAACAATAAAACATACAAAACATATACCTTCATATATGTCATTCTCTTTTGCATAGAACTAAACAGCTGCAGCTGAAGATCCGATATATTTTTCATTAAATTCTTCTCGCTTTTGAAGTCGCATCCAAGAACACTGCTGGTCGACAAAGAGAGAGCAATCCAATTCAAGCACACAAAAAGGGCGATAACGCTGATCATCGTGTATTGTACTTTGAATTCTTACACCATGAGATTTGATCATACCTATTTCTTGTATAAATAGATATTTGTGTTTAAGTGGGTGTCATATTTTTTTTTATTTTCGCGTGAGGTTATATGAAACTGATATTTTACCTCATGTAATATTGCTATTATTGATCAAAAATCTAGTATATATATAAATGTGTATATTCAATTTTCCTTATTTGAATTCTATTTTTAAAAAAACAAAGGGTGTTTATCTTTTAAAAGATAAGAAGAGATATCTTGATCAATTAATCAATTTTTCTAAGTTTGAGACAAACATTAATTGTCTCTAAATTATAGGTCAAACATATAAAAAAAAAATAAATGTAAAAAATAAATGTCCATAAATATATTTTAGTAGGTGTTTCTATTCGCATTATGCTCTACGTATGAACAATTTCTAAAACGAGGTAAATTATTGACATACAAATTGATGAAACAAGAATATCAGCAGTCTCGTTTTAAGTCTCTTTGGTCGATACAATGACCTTGTCAGCAAATACAATTTATCATTGAGTCAAATGCTGACTGACGTTTTTCATACTAATTGTTAGTCCATTATTTATACACTGAATTGATGGCGGATTTTTCCGTTATTTCCCAATCATAACAAGCAGCACACGGTGGTTGTGCCGGTTGCCAGGGGATGCTCACTCCTAAATGGCACTTGATCCCACCTCTGATGTTCTAGAGGTCCATGTTTTCTCTGCTCCGGTTTTGTATTGATTCTATGGACTTTGACATCAAATATTGTTCGTTATCTCCATATCCTTCACCTGAAAATGTATTTGAAATTTATTTTTCCCTTATATAGTTTGATAAACATTAATGATGACGCTTGAAGCCTTTCCGTGGATATAAACACGTTACTTTGAGAATTCGGTGATATTTTTTGTCCATTTTCTCGACTATTTTAAGGACCTGAGAATAGAACTATCTTAACCAAAAAAAAAAAGAAAATCTGTCTGAAATCGCTAAAAATATAAATTCATACCCCAAAAATTTGGCGGGAGGGAAGAAAGTACATGCAAATAATAAAATTTAAAAATAATCGTCCCCCGTCCATGGTTGTAATTGGGAGAAGAGGCAGAGTGACGGACCGAGTGGATATAGAATGTTTATGCCTTTCATTGGTCAGAAAAAATGGTCAATAACAATCTAAATATATATACGTCATTTTGAGAAACATAAAAGATATCACTGTAAATTTTATTTTGCTAATGTCAAAATAAGTAATCAAAGATATAGCAGCAAATGCAAGGACAGTTAGTGCACCGCTCTAAAGATTTTGTAGCTTTGTGACCCTACCACTATTAAAAGCAAGATCAAATAAAGAAGAGACACTTATTTTGGGAGGGATGTCTGACTTTACATCAATTGGAAGAATAGGTCTTTAGAGTGATACTTCCAGAGGAGGGGGTTCGCCTGTTTCTATAGAGTCTTTCATCCCCGAATGGGAAGTTTCACTCTGCAGCAAGACTTCTGGGGGAAATATCATTCTATAGAATGACGTGCGGGGTGATGTTTAATTTTGAAGAACATCTTTGTATCCTTTGTTCATATCTTTGAGAGAATAAGTAATTTTTCCCTCGTTGTTTGCAGACAAACCTTATCAATGTCTTTTCAAGTAACGCAATATATTGTTTAACCTTCAAAAATTGGTTATTATGAAATACAGGTGTATGTGGAGATAACGAGCAACATCCGAGCTCGAAAGTCCATTCTGCATTAAAAAATAGGAGAGGACCTCCAAAACATTAGAGGTTGGATTAGGTGCCATGGAGGAGTGAGCATTCCTTGCCGACCGATTACATCCGCCGTGTGCACCTTGTCATGATCGGGAATTGGAAAAAATCCGTGAACAACTCAGTGTGTAAATAATAATCTAAAAATCAATATGAAAAACGTAAGTCAGCACTTGACGTAATGAATTGATAAATTGTATATGCTGACAAGGACATTGTATCGACCGTAGAACTTAAGAAATGATTACTTTAAACGAGACTGCTGATATAATTGCTTCAATTACTTGCTTGTCAATTACCTACCTCTTTTTAGAAATTGTTCATACGTTAAACATGCTCTTCTGTTTCGAATCAACTGAAAGAAATAAACTCCTTATGCAGGTGGCAAAGGCATATATTGCTGCACAAGTAAGGGAAGTTGAAATGTTAAAGTCTTCATGTTAATGATAAATCTTTGTTGTAAGATAACCATTATTGTCTCTTTATAGTTAAAAATTCAGATATGAAACATGTGTGTCAGACTCTGTGGTATCTTTTATTTCAAGCTCACTGGGATATATCTTGTCGACATAAGAATTAAAATAATTTGTTGACAAATATGGCGTGTAAAACGTTGCTTTATTGGATAAACACATGATGTATAATGAAATTCTTGTGATGTATAATCAAGATCGTGTGATGTAATTGTTCTTAATCTTGTGATGTATATTCAAAATCTTGTGAAGTATGTTCAATATCTTGTGATGCATGTTCAAAATCTATGATGTATATTCTATAATCTTGTGATGTATGTTCTATAATCTTGTGATGTTCGTGCATTATCTTGTTATGTATATTCAAAATCTATCTTGTGAGGTATATTCGAAAAGTTTGTGATTTATATTCTATAATCTTGTGATATACAGTGTATGTGCAAAATCTTGTGATGTATATTCAATATCTTGTGATGTATGTTCTATAATCTTGTGATGTATATTCAAAATCTTGTGATGTGTATTCAATATCTTGTGATGTATATTCGAAATCTTGTGATGTATGTTCTATAATCTTGTGATGTACGAGGGTTGATCCAAAAGTAATGTCCCAGTGTCCATATCTTTTATATTTGACATCATGTTATCAAATAAAATATATACCAAAAAATCCAAAAATATAAATCTGATTAACCTTGCAATTTTAATTTAGTAATGTTTATTTCAATTTATTTTATAGATGTTTAAAACATGTAGCATATGGGGTGTCGCCGCGAAACGACGGAACGTCACGTTTTAAAGTGTATTTTTTCCTGGTATGAAAAAGACAAACACATTATAAAAATTCTAAACAAGCACCTTATCTCCCAATTTTTGAAAAGACACAATTCTCGTTATTTTCAAGTCTTCAATTTAAAATTAAATGACGGCATTGGTATTTGTTATCATAAAACTTGTTGTTATACTAGTATTCTGTTGAGTTGAACAAATGGATTGTCGAAATGGGGAAAAAACGGCTCGACGAGTTGTAATGCATTTTTGCTCCAAAATACGGGAATCATCACAAGAGACAGTTACGTTGATAAACCAGACTTACAGAAAAAAGGATGTTAATAAGAGACATCTTAATAGATGGTTTCAGCAATTTTAGCGGGTCATGGGTCACTGAATGGTTAGCAGAGGACAAGAAGACCGAAAGATAGGAGATCGGACGGAATCGTTCAATGATGTCTGACGTTGTCAAAAAGACAGACGTACAGAGTGACTTGTGAATTATTAATTTGTCTTATGGTTATGCTACTGTTAAAAAATTTTGACAGAGGGCTTAATTATGAAAAGAGTGAGTATATAATGGTACCAAGAATTCTTAAAGAAAGTGGATTTGGTGAAAATGTTTGCGAATCACAAATGTTTTCTAATGAATCGAAGGGGAAACGTTTAAAAGTATGACGGTGCCTATCCGCGTCATATTACATTATATTTAGGTGCGGCGACAACCATAAACTCGCATTGTTTAAAATCCGATATTCTAGAAAGTATACATCATATTACGTTGAATTTTGCAGATCTGATTTGAAATATATAAAGCTTCCATCGTGTATAATTTTTTTGCTCTACGTTGATTTATAGCAATTTTATCAAAATTGTGACATTTCTTTTGGATCAACCCTCGTATATTCCAAATCTTGTGATGTGTGTTCTATAGTCTAGTGATGCGTGAAATAATATTGCAATATGGGTAATATGACGCAACAGTATTCTAAGAAAGTCAGGACAATTTTCATTGGTTAGAAATAATAAAAGTAATCGCAGTGGAGGTCCTACTAAACAGAGTACGCTAGAGTACGATAGAGTACTTTAGAGGACGCTGGAGAAATTGTGTAATTTAACACAAATGGATTGTTTATTTATGTATATACTTCATTGAACATTATCATAAAAATAATATTGCAATATTTGTCTCAAATATTTGTTTTTTACCGATATTTTGACAAGAAAACAACATTCATGATTCAAGATTATTAACACCCCGGACCATCACAGTCTTTCAAAATATCTCTTCCTCAAACTCCTCGTATACACCGAGCACTTTTTATGCAGAAGCCAGTCATGAAAGGTCGTGTTCTGTAGTTTTGTATTACTGTAGGGAAAGTCAATAATCTCACAAGGGCAAATCTAGTAACGTTTATTCAATACCATTTTAACACCATAAAATTTTCTTTTTATTTTTCCCACTTATAATAGGATGCAAAGAGGGATGGAACAAATATCAAAACTATTTCAAGTCAGAATGACAAATGACTTTTGAAGATCACAAATATATTGCAAATAATACTAATACTAGTACACTGTACTTCACTGCAGATGAATAGACTGGTTTGCTATGTTATTTGTACATTACAAATTAATATCTTTATTTGAAAATCCTTCCCAGCAAATCCCTTTGAAACTAAATTTAAGCAACGAATAACAATTTGCAATTAGTTAACCTTTCAATAAATTCATTCTTTTCCTGATTTAAATTTGTTTTTATGATTATTCTATCAAATGTAGACAAACATTCTCTATCATTTTAAATTTAAATAATGTTTCTTTTCATTTTTCAAATAGAATAAATTAAAATCAACAGACAATCAATGAGATTCTACTCATCTATATATCGCAGTACTTTAGATAATCAAATGAGTGTAACTCAATTTTCGATATGTAGACAACGTATATTAATTAATCAACAATAGGTACTTCAGTTCTTATGTCGACTCCATACCCAGGTATATCCCACTGAGCTTGAAATAAAAGATAGCATAAAGTTTGACACAACTTTTTCATATCTGGATATTTTAATGGAAACCTAACAACGAAACAAACTTTATGATAAATGCAATGACTTCAACTTTACCATCGACAAATTCCCCTACTAATGAAATAATATACCCTTAGTATATAAAATCATTTTGAAAAATTAGACTGAATCGATAGATCGAGAGAGAGAGAGAGAGAGAGAGATTTCTGACGATTAGTAGTTCGTTCGAATTGATTAAAACAATAGTGGTGGAATCAGCCAATGGTCACACTTAATTTATATTTATATCAATTTATAATTACACCTCCTGCTTATCTATACCTTCTCTATTCAGAAATAATGAATAGCATACAAGCCTGACATGGAAAGCAATTGGTTTTGATAAAAATAGACAAATGACTTTTTTTGACCATGTGTATATTGCAAATAATACTAATACTTGTACACTGTTTTTATCAGAACATCAATTGGTTTCCACGCCAGACTTGTGTTCAGGACATTGAAAACCATTGTTACGTAACAAAAAATGTATCGTACTTTTTTCAAATGATTAAAAAGTACATGTGTAATATCGGAAGATTTTCAATTGTTTATTTTGTATGTACTGTATTTATAATTCAGATGTTTTGTAATGAACGCTAAATTGAACTTTAGTACATATCAAATTTTCTCGTATACCCGGAAATAGCACATGGCGGGTATGACTGTTCGAAAGGGGATGCCTTCATATCTATGACACTAATCCCACGTTTGATGCATTAAGGTCCGTGTTTACTTTGCTCTAAATTTGAATAATTTAACGAATTTTGAGACACCAACACTGGCCGGTGAAGGGATGCAAGTTAATTTAGATCTGTACTCGACACTTATGTTGGCAGTGAGGGATCTTTTTTGTGTCAGCACCTACTGCAACTTGACCTCGGTTTATACTGCCTCATCCAGGTCTCCGTGTCCCACAGTTGGTTATGATTTCCATCTTACTGGAGTTTGTTTTTGTTAGAATATGAATAGAATCAATTATACAAATTCAGCTGAAACTCAAATTTATAAAGAGACCTCATTTCTTTCTGTTGCTACAAGGCACATAATTATGTCATCTGGAGAAACAAAATAAAAAATAGACGCAATATAGAATGAAATGCCATTTATTCAGACATACACATGTACGTTTATCTTCACTCTTTATTCGCATTCAGCATTCAGTTTCTGAAAGAAATTAACATAAATAATTAATTATTATGTAAAAACAATGTATATACATACAATATACATTTAATAATGTATACGATATTTCGTATATATATGATGCGAAGGATGACCAAATGAAAGTTCGAAAGCTTATTTCCAGTGGGTTTCTTTGCATGAATGTTAAAGCGAGGGGGTCATTTCTGTGGGAGAAAAAGAATATTCCACGTGTCCGAGAGGGCAACCAACATATCCTCTCTATACGACCACTGCCAATCTCAGGTATCAAACTCGGATCGCAGCGAGTGGGATACCACTGCGCTCCTGGACACTCTTATCACGATTAAGCATCTGTTGATTCTTTGTATTTTACGATATGCCGGTATAAAGTATCGCTATCTTCAAGATTCTATCAGTAAAATCGGTAGTATATGGATTGGGTTAAGATCGAACTTTTCCGATCAAAAAATTGATTGCAAAGTTAATAAATACATGTAAGAGATGGGAGATATAAGTTATATAGTAATATAAAGAAAAGGACCGAGAACAAATCTTTGATGGTATTGACAAATAACCGTAAACTATACTATATTAACCAGAATTTACACGAATTTTTTGTTGCTTCAGATTTAAAGAAGTTGTTAATGAGAAAGATCACGTGCTTGACGATATTACATAAATAATTATATCTACTTGAATACTGTAAAAAACATTTTCATAAATACTTTGTGCTTCACAAATGAAAGGGTGTCCTTTGAAACAGTAATCGTCATCCCATAGTCCAACGCCTCCCCAGTTCAACGTTGCACAGTGTTGAATTTTACCCGCGTTATTAGGGTTCCCTCTTGACCAGTTCGTAAACACTGCTTTACCAGTATACCACGACCTCCAGTGTCCTTCTCTAGCAATATCAGTTGCATCGATCCAAATCCAACGGTAATCTAAAAAATTGTTATTTTTACACTAGAACTAACGTTTAATTACAAATTTATACCACTCAAGTTAGTTTCTTCCTGATTACTGTCTTTTCTGCAGCAGAGTTGAAGTTTTAAATACAGTCTTTGGACTATGCACTTTCTTTCTTTTGTGACTAGTAAAAATTGCATGATTAGAAATTTTTCAACAACTAAATTGGTTGAGTATGCAATTCAAGGCAGGGAAGACAATTTTTGGTTATCTAATTGTTTTTACAACTGTACAATTTCTCTATTTGTTGAATCTTTTAAAAAAAATGACAAAACGAACAAAAAATGAAATAATTAATACTTTTTTATAGCAATTGCTAAAAGGCGTTTTATATTTTCGTTGTAAATAGAAATAAATGTTCTTTATTGCATGCAACTTTTACCACCTAATTTTTGTTTTTTTTTGTGCCGTCTTTCTAATTTCGTTCAACCAGACGTTTCACTTTCTCTATAACCTCCGTCCAGCAGGTTTGGAGTTCATTGGAGTTTATGGAGACTGCCGAGGGCCTAGTTTGAAATGTCACATGTAAACAGTTGTTACAGAATGGTTTACTTAATTGAGAGAATGTAAACTTTATGAAAAAAGATATATTTCTGTTTTACCCCTCTAAGTGTCTACAAAACTAAAAAGAAAATTATTTCCTTGCGGTGCGTTCATAAGCATGCCACAACATGTATAATTTATCAAAAAGACATGCTTTAATTCTTCAATGTCATCCAGCAAAGTGTATGAACATACAATAATATCATATTTGAATTTACTAATATAAGAGTAAAAACGCGTATATTCTGTACCTCTGTATTGTTTTGCAAGCCAATTGTTTTCCCAGTAGTTGTCAATATGAACTAAATAGCCACCACGTTGTCGACAAAGCATCTAAAACAGAAAAATAATGTATATATAACTCATTTAGATTCTGGTTTCCCAATGACGTAAAATATTATAATGTTTTTGACACAAACCTGGGCCTCAAACCAGTTAACTTTTTGACTAAAATACATATAGCAATGATTTCGATATGTTTTCCCTCCATATTGACAACCTACAATGAAAATAAAGTTTATGCTCAGAAAAAGATATACACTCAAAAATTGTTTGAAAAATATATTGAAATATGCTTAAATCTTATGTATATCACATTGTTGTTACAGAAGCTGTTTTTATAAAATTCACGCTAACATAAACGTTTCCAAAAGAATATGTAAAGGGGAATTCGTCTTATACATATATTAATTGTATTAAATTAAATTTTAAGAAGATTTTCACAAATTTAAAAAAAAAAAGATAATTAAGAGATGGAATCAATTGGATTCAATTCGACAATTTTATTTTAGAAGCATTAAGCTTTTTATTGACTTTAATAATTAAATATAATGCTGTTACCAATCTTGTGATACCAACTTCTATTTCAAAAGATTGAATATTTTTCTCTATCTAAAATCATTACAATCAATCAATGAATATTAAGGCTGGTTAAATTAGAATTTTTAGTCTTTAATGTGTAAAATTTTAACTAAATTCATTATTCAAAAGCAATTTTGACAAATAGAGAAGGAGCTGTATTCATTTGCAGCTACTCCACAGAAATATTTTCCCTATTAGATTTCAAACTCAGCTAATCATTTCTATTTTAAGATGTGCAATTTCCGAGGATGAAAGAAAATATATATTTTTTTTATTTTTTACATCTGAATTCGTAAGACACAGACAAATAAACCTTTGAAAATTTCATCTAGTTAGAAACAGGCAAGAAAAACCTCCTTGAAATATGTAAAATATCGAGTTGGTTTTTAAATTTACCCAAGTACTTTTTTGCATGTTTTTGATGTTTTTATAGTAAAAATATAAAATAATGTAAAAAAAAAAATACCTCATATAGTGCATTGACCATTTATCAAGCTAAATGTTATACTTATTATTTCCTGAATGAATGAAATTTTTAAAATAATTTTACTCACAAGATCCAAAAGTGGCAAACAAAATACATCCCAAAACAATCAGACTTTTTGAAATTTTCATGGCAAACAATTGAGAGTTTACTTCTACACGATAAACAACGTTATTTTGATTTGGCCAGCTTTGGTATTTTGATACATGTATATATATTGAAAAACAAATACCCATGCCAAAGGAAGCAGCTGTGATTTTATTTCATTGGATGTAGAAGAGCTACCTGATCGACAGCTGGTCAATGCAAAAATACCATCTGTATTGTTTGATTGTATGTTGCTTTACGTCCTTTTCGATAATTATTCACTCATATGGAGACAACACCACTTTCCTGGACAGCTACAATTTTTGTGCTATACTCGCGTGGACGGCCATTGAGCCGTGAGGTATCTTTTTTGTGCCAGAACCTTAACTGCGAAACGGTACCTCGGTTTATACGGTCTGATCCGATGGTCCGATCTCCATGTCCCACAGTGGAATTCTAATCCGCGACGTAAGAATCAACTCCATCCCAGATCATACAACATGATCTATTAATAAATAGATAAATATAATACACATATTTTGGCTTTATTAATTGCATCTTTGCTTTTTTCAGTCATCATTCAAAATTCTGGTAACAATCCAGAGTTAGTGATTTGAAAAATAGATTGAAAAGGTTTAATTATGTTGAATAATTATGTCAACATTTAAAAACATATATAAAATCAAGGAAACAAAAAATATCTCTTTTCGTTAATTCAGTTTATTAAAGTCTGGAGACATACATCTCATAGACAACATTTACAATCATAAATCTAACTGTATATAATGATGAAATTAACCAACAACATGTACCATACATAAAGTATTGTCAATACTGTATAAATAAGCTAAGACACTGTTCTTGTTGCACTCGCTAATTGAAAAAAAATCCTAGATTTTCGTCTTCTGTTAATGTTATATCTTTTGATTTTAAAAATTTTGATTTCAGTTTGTTTTGATTGCAATAAGTCTGGTTTATTGCAAGCATCATTCCATATATGTATTTTACATGTAATTAATGACAACTTAGATTTCTGAACTTCTGAGAAGAATAATCAGAATTCAAGAGAAAAGAAAGGAGTTCATCAAAATTTAAACTACATATTAAATTTGGTTCAGTAAAACGTAGAAACGTTCAAAGTAAAATATTCTCGATGTTCATTATGCACATTTCTGCATGGATTAGGTTCTCATGTTACCGTGTAATTTCCAAATAGTGTGATAACACGCAAACAACAACCAAAAAAAAACATCGTAAAGATCATCACCACAAAAAGTAAAATCTTGCTCTGAAGGTGACACAAAAAGTAAAATAAATTCTGCAAAGTAACAACACTTTGGTTATTATTTAAAGTCAGAAAAGGTTAAAAGGCAAGATAGGTTGACACCTTTTTGGCCCCTGTTTTGGGATGTCTTTTAGAATGATAAAACAGTTTATAGATAAAAACCTTTTGTCACCTTTGCCACAAAATGAGTATTGCTTCCAAATTATTGGGGGAGTCACAACAAGGTCATAAAGTATGTAGATTTCCGAATTTTTTTCATCGATTTTACAGCAAATTTTGCTTCAGAAAACATAGAGCAAAAGCTTGTCTTTGTATCAAATTAGATATTCCATACACTAGTATCAGTCGCATTTCATGCATCAAAATCTCAAATAGTAAGGCTGTGCTCAATGTTTCACGAAGTGAAAAGTATCTCAAATATGACCAAATTCAAACAGAATTGAAGAAATTCGGAAAAATGCTCTACTTCTACACATTCTTGCGGCCTCTATAAATGCTTGGAATCAAATTTTGTGCTGGTTTTAAAACAAACATCTGATTAAATTCTTAACTACAAACTATAATAATTTTGACTGTGTTCTGATTTTCACATCAAATAAGGGGCCGGAATGGGCTGTAACCATACCTTGTCCTTTTTTAACGTTAATTATCAACGGTTTTACTAATCTACTTTCTACAAATTTTCTACAACGGAATCTACTTCTAACTTTTTAACCCGCTGACCTCGCCCAGCGTTTGAAGTGAAAGTGGAGGGTCTTTGCATTGGGACCTTAAAACAGAGGTGCCTTGTTACTGTCAGCGTGGAGCCGATAATTATGACCCATCATTTCTCAAGAGACCTGAGTGCCTAGTATATTTTTATATCATCGACATACGGGGACGTCTCGTACGAATGAAAAAAACAACAAAATTGACGTTTAACAATATAAGAATTATTCTACCAATTAGTCCGCTGAAAAGGAAAGGAACATCATTTTTGTTTATCATTTCATTACCTAAAAGCATAGTATCGATGAACGAAATGAAATGCACACAGCGCATAGGTACATTGATATTACGGTTCTAAAATGTTGATGGCACTAGACAATAAAATTGTCTAATATAAATTTGTAGTAAATTGAATGAAGTTGAAAAACTACGTAAATTTGTATTAAAAAAAATGTATTTATTCAGAGTTTAAAATATACCTTTGCTGTTTCTTTTCCCAAAACTCTGTGGCTGACTTCTGGCTTTCTCAAATTTTGCGACATTGATTTTATCATCAGCCTGGATCATAGCCACCAAAATGCAAACAAAAAGGAACAAGGATATTTTGAATAACATGATTTCAAAATATGAAACGTACGAGTGCGTGATAAATGTTTGATTTATATATTAGCAAATTTCGGTTCTCTCTGTCGAATGACAAAAGATGAATGTATCCCTATTTAAGGTAAGTCACTCGTCAAATTTTTTAAATCAAGGATTTTTTGGGAAGTATATTTTCTATAAGTACTCATATAGTTTGACTAAAAATCGCAGAGAAAACAGGGGGTCAGTGTGCATCTTACTGATCTATGGTACAATTAAGTTGACCTTTTTGCACTTAAATTTTGACTCTTTGATTTATTACTTTATCTCTAATTTTATTTTATCAGATGTTACTACGTTAATAAATTTAATCTTATTTTACATAGAATAGTCTGAATAATATTTATCAGTGAACAAATCTTGCAAATTAATGCGCGTTTATTATTGTATGGCCTTTTTGCACTAAAAAATAACATATTTGGGGTATTAAAAAACTAAATAGGCAAAAAAATATTTTCTGATATCAAGCTTTTTAAGAGTTAAGTGCTGATCAGTCACAAGTATAGAGTAGTTTAAAATAATGAAAGAAAAAGTTGGGGTCAGTGATGTTAATTTTGAAATATTGGACAAAATATGTGATTTTCAGGCAAAAAATGGTTTAAATTTTATCTTGACTTCATTTCATGGCAAAGTTTGTTGAGGGAAGGTGTAAAACTTGCTTTAAAAATATAAATTAAGACCTATATTAAATATTACTGCAAAATAAGAACGGAAAATATTCTCCTAGTAAAAGTATGTGAGGCTAAAGTTTCAAGACATTAAATTTAATAAATGTGCAGATTTGCAGAAATTTCTGCTGAATATCCTTCCACCACAAGAAATAGTCCCTCATAAATCTTGCTTCTTTGTAGATTTTTAAGCAGTTTTTTCGATGAATGTTAAAAAAATTACATTGTTGAATATAAATATTTTATAAAAATTGAATTTTAATAAATATTTTTTAAGTAAGAGGTTCTGCGTGAACTTTTCTAAAAAGCTGACGAGTGACTTACCTTAAAAGAAACAGCATGCTTGTGTTAAGCTTAAGTTTATACATGTATATCATTACTGTTTAAAACATTCAGATTGCTTGCTACTAGAAGCTGAAAAGCATTGTAAATCAGTGGAGAGTAGATTTTTTGCTATTTTGTGGACACTTGTCTGAGACAAAACAAATAAAAACAAAGAGTCGGGTAACATGTTGGAATAGTGGTTTATCAAATCTTCCAATTTTAACGAATTGACATAAAGTCAGTAAACGTTTTTAAAAACCCTTTTGCAAGCAACAGCTTGTTTAAAAATATCATAAATGTCTATTTGAAATGATTTCTGAAAATGGTAAACGGGATGTGAGATATTTAGAAGGTTCAATCAATTTTGCATGCTTTTACTTTTCTAAAACAATAAATTTACCATTTCCCTCTAAGGCCTCTAAATACAAAGGAAGAACTAATATATAACAATATGATGTAATATAAAATATTTAAAATTGTTAGTTATTATATATTGACATGCTAACACTTGCGCAAAAAAAAAATTAAACTACTCGTTGAACAGCTGCTACATGTGGCACGTGTATTTTTACTTAACTTTATATCACATCACATAAAAACATCATACAGTATATAAATTGAATTCTTATCCACAAGTTATATTTTGAATTTAAAACACAACACTTTGCAATGAATGTTGCAATACCATTCATTGTCTTGGCTTTTATTTTTTCAGCTACTTCACAATCTTGTGATAGAAAGATTTTCAACAAACTTGAAGAAATTCAGAGGGAACTCAAAAAAATTCAGACAACTCATTTTCGAGGTAATAAAAACACTTTATATTTTCTAAATCAAATTTCGAATTTACAAAGAGCTTAACCTGGTTTAGAAGAATAGACAATAAAGAATTACTAATAAACGGAATTACTAAAATCAGAGCTGGGATTCATAAAGATAATTAAGATTTGTGCTAAGAAATACACTTTAGTATAAATGAATTCTTAGTTTAGAAAAACAATCTTAAGTCATATTCATAAAACTCTAAATGTAATTCTTAGCTTAGTTAAATTCTGAGAAAACTAGAGCACATATGCCAAGTCACCATAGCAACGCATGGGAATTGGCGGAAAAAGTGCACTTTTTGGTGATGGTCATGGAGGTATATTACATCATAACTGAAATGTACAGCTATATCATTGCACATTATTTTGTATCTTACCAGTTAGTAAATACTGGTATCTCAAAGTCAAAAAGATTTTCTAGTAAGATGTTATAGCATGGTTTCTTAATAAAAAAATTTCTTTCCACTATTATTTTCATATTATAAGCTAGTATCTACCTAAGACACTTCCTGAGGACACTTAACTTCAAGTCAATACTCAAGCGCTAAGTATGTTTATGAATTACATTGAAGTTTTTTACCAACTTTAATTAGTACTTATGAAAGTTAAGTAAAAAATACATACCTTGTGATTTTTTTAAACTTCAGAATATATTAAGAACTTTCATGAATCCCGGCCTAGGTTTATGATTTCTTTCATTTGACTTGTGTCATTAATTGTATAAATGTGTATACATTTCTAAGGATGCAAACCAGGATGGAAAAGATACCAAAATCATTGCTATGCGTTTTTTAGACACGGAATGAATTGGTTCGAAGCTCAGGTTTGTGTTCAAGAGCTTTTTTTTTGGCAAAGATTGAACAAATAGCAATTGGAATGAATTTGGGATTTACGGGGTACTACAATAAACTATAATTCTGAAATATGCTTTTTTAGATGTATTGTAGACAGCGTGGGGGATTTCTAGTTCATATCGACAATTATAAGGAAAACTACTGGGTTGCAAGTCATTTCAGACAAGGTAATAATAAAATGACGGAGTTTTTCATTTCCAGTAATTAGCAAAATTAGAAATTCCTCATTCTCTCTATTGTTTTCATTTTTTATGGAAGTCTTTTAAAAACCTATCCGTTATTGACAGAAAACCTATGGATTGATGGAACAGATATTGCTAGAGAGGGATATTGGAAATCCTTTTCCACTGGTCATTTCGTGTTTACTAACTGGTCAAAGGGCGAGCCCAATAATGCTGGAAGGTCACAACATTGTGCCAAGATAAACTATGGTGGGCTAGGGAAGTGGGATGATGACACTTGTTTTACAAAATATTCTTTTATTTGCGAAGTATCAGGTATTATACATGTTTACATCGGTTGAAATTATATGTAAACGGCAAAAGGCATAATTGGTAACAAGATAAATCATGTATACAAAGCGAAACACTGTATTTTTTAAGTGTTATTTCCAGAGTTTAACGATATTTAAATAATATAAGTTATTGCTGCAATTGGATTTTCTAGTCCACGTATGATTATGTGTGAATTTTTACATACCATCAGACGAAATTTTCTGAAAGTGGATTTGAAATGAATCAACTGTGTTTTGTATGTGTATCTCTACAATAAGATGTTAAATTTCTACACCTTAAACATTTCCATATCTTCTTTATATAAATATATACATTGTTCATATATTTGTATTGCAGGAAAATGATTACGGTCAAGAAGAAGTAGAATTGCATAAAAGCTATATGAACATGAAATAAAACTGTGTTGTTAACTTTAGTTTAACTTTTGCAAGATTTATTGGCTTATAAGTAAATGAAAGTTGCGGGTCTTTCAAACGAAACCTTGGGCCACCCGAGTCAAGGAAAAAATTTAAAGGCCTTCAACGATTTAAGGTGACCTTTGTATTTGAGTGAAAAATTACTGAACGGACGTAAAACAACATATAATCAATCAAACTTTTGATTTGGAGGGATCATAATGCGTTAAGTAATTGCTTTCTCTAGTTAATCATGCATGTATTTCTAAAACAGGAATTTGAAAAAAATGAGTCATTAAGCAACAGGAAAATCACTAAATTTATATGCATAAAAAATGTTGACCAATATCAAGTATTCCTGAAACTTTATATTTGGATGTCGATATTTTTGAATTAATTCTTCCCCAATTCTTCTAAATAGATTTCACGTGGCATTGAAGTGAAGGTTAATGCTTATGAAATCAATACCAAGAAAAATGAAATAATCGAACATGGGGGAAACATTTCTTATATTGATAATTGTAACTAATATACTTAATTGTAAAATTCATTTATGACATTAAGGACATTAATGGTAATCTAACAACCAAGTTTTATGATAAACATGAGAACTTAATTTTCGGTCTTTAGCTTCCCTTACATGTACTTATTCGGCAATATACCTTCACCTCCATACTGGGTTTATATCTTTCATTTGATTCGATATGCAAGAGTATGCTCTACGTGTGATCAATTAATAAAACGAGGTAAACTATTGACGAACAAGTTGCTGAAACAAGAATATCAGAAGTCTAGTTTAAAGTCTCCATACATTGCATACTGGCTGACGTTTTCATGCCAGCAGTTATCGACATATGTTTTTTTTTTCTACAGAATTTTTCTGTCTGTCTAAATGATCATTATGAGGGCCACCAGTCGGATGTGACTGGTCGACTAGGGAGGCTTATTTCTCTATATCACCTGATGATGTAAAGGTTAAAGGGTTAAGCTGCTCCTGATTTATATTGTGTCAGTGGATTTTGAGCAAGATCAGTGTTTTTCTTTTTTGTCCTATTTCACTGCATGGAAACATCGGATGATAAAATAAATGACAAAAATGTGATAATTTTTTGAATCCCGTCAACAATAGAATACTTAATAAAATATGGTTGTTTAATTTTATCTTATTTTTTTTCACGCATTAACTGTATGCGCTATACATTAAAATCTATCATATATTTTATATATTTTCCTTTTAAGAAATTTTAAAATTCACATCGCATTAAATAATGCTATGTTCTTATTATTTGTAACTCGTAATAAATTGACAGTTTTTGTTGGATCTCATAATAAACTAATAAAGTAAGGGGGATAACGTATGTGGCTGAAAATATCCAATAACCAATGTTATGAGGTAAATCATATTAAACTGATACAAATACTTAATTGGCTTGGATATAAAGCAAGCAACAAAAAATTGTCGAGTATAAATAGATTCAATGAGAAACAAAATAAATGGTCATATGCTTAATATTCTTCGCAAAACAACTTAAAAAAGAGAGACTAATTAACAACTTAAATAAACGTATATCAAACTAATCATAATTGTAAAACATTCTACCAGAAAGCTGCTACATGAACATTAATAAGGTAAGATGGCGATAGAAAGGTTTAAGTCATCACGGTTATGATTAAGGTTTTGCTGTACAATTATTATATCAAAATGTCTTATTCTAGTAAAATATCCTAATGTGAAACAGAGGTATCAGACTCTGTGGAATTCATTCTTAATTTGAATTAAAAGAAATATAACTTATTCCATATCTTCGGAGTTCAACATTGTCATGAAGGATCTGAAATGTAGCTCTGCCTGTGACCTGATCTAATTATACATCACATATATTGTATAAATTGACAAAATTTCATATATGAGTAAAACAGAAGATTTGTTCAAAAAGTAAATAACACTATTCATAAATATGCCCCGAAACGTCAATTTTGAAACACCCAAATATTCGATCAAATGACATATAAATTTAAATTAATAGTTAAAAATATGTTTTAAATACAATGTTTGCATTTTGGGTATCTATGAAACCACTATATATAGTAAAAAGAAATATAAAGGAGTTATTGGCCTTTGAACTATTTTTTTAAGACGGCTGATTGTTAAGCCTTTCTTATCTTTATTATACATATTTCAGTCGAAATACTTTACTGCTAAGTGTTTGCCAAAAACTATGTTGATTTGGTTATTATACCCCCGCTTGAAAAGTGGGAAGGTATATATTGATCGGGATGTCCGTTCGTCTGTACGTCTGTTACGCTTTGGGGTACCCATCTCTTATCCTCAACTCCTCTTGTACCATTGAATGAATTTAATGACTTTAATACAATCTTTCTTACTTATATAGTGTCATTGTGCACCTCCTAGTTTACTTTTGGATCCGACACATATTTTGGGTCGCCCGTTGCAAAACGTGGACAAATTCCATTCTTTTAATAATACTGAAGTGTCCATCTCCTATCCGCAACTCCTCCTACGTATATACACCACTGAATAAAATTTAATAATACTTTCAAATATTCTTTATTACATAATGTCATTGTGCACCTCCTATTTTACTTTTTGATCTGACACTTTTTTTTGGTCTCCAAGGCAAAACATAGACTTGCCATTATAATTTTGTGGGGCGAAAGGTATATCATTAAGTGAGCTCAGTGCTCACAGCACATCTAGTTGTTTTTATTATACCCCCGGATATTCAAGTTTACTCACTGCCTTGCAACAAACATTTTTTGAATTAAATATACATCAGCACAAATACATTGTAAATTCACATTATAGAAATTATAAATAGACAACATTTGATACGAAGAAACAATCCTAATTTTTCTCCGGAATAATTTCCTTCCAAGTCAATATGCATAGTTGTATGTTGACATTTTCATCTTGCATGTCGACATAAACTTCAGAAATATAATAATTTGTTGTATTATATAAAAAGAGCAGACATTTTGCCATTATATTCACAAGATTATTTTTTTTTCAATTGAAAGTAGTGCATGTCAGCAAAATTTATTTATTTACTTTATTTTACTTAAAGTAAATTTCTGCACCCCATCCGATACTTATTAGCTGATACTATAACAAACTTATTAGCATTATTTGCATGCATATAACACTCATAAAGACAGACTTTAGACCGCACAGTCCCTTACGGTACATTATTAGCTGTTGAAATAATACATTACACTACAAACATTATTAAAGCAGTAGCCCATGGTCTATTTATTATCAAAATTAATCAAATGGTTAATAATAACCAATCATAAATTAAAGGAAGCGGATGTTAGTTTTTTTAAAGGAAATCAAAACCACGTACAGAATGGAGAAAAATCAGTGACCTCCAAATGTTCTTTACACCCTACAACTCTCCACAATTCTTTTCCAAATGAGGTAATGTTGTTTTAATCTGTCAAAAACAGTTAAAAATTATCGGACACTTGACTTTAGGCCTAAATAACATAAATTTTAATACCAATGCCATTTAAAATAATTATATTGACCCCTTATAAATCCTTTAAATTTCTCCTCAACATTTCCTAACTTGTTACAGTGATTGATCCATAAATTTTGGCAGGAGGTGGGGGGGGGGGGCACCCCTTTCTCGCCAGGGTAAAGACCCCCAGCCACACCAAAAAATTGATTCATTAAATCCAGTGTTTATTTTAAACACAAGGGTATAGGTGGCGGCCTAGCTGCAGATCTGTAGGGTTTTGGTTTTATATATTTGTCTTTGACCATTATTATATATAAAACCA